>NC_056565.1:41408860-41437882 GCF_013358625.1 Macadamia integrifolia
AAAAAAAAAATCCTAAAGGGACCAACGTCCCTTTCACCATTCCCACTTCCCTCTTCTTTCCCAACAACCCACATTCTCTTCCTCGTCCCTTTCAAACGCAAACACCAAAAAATAAAAAATAAAAAACCCCAACCCACGTTTCTCCCCTTTTCCCCTCACATACCTTTTCTATACTCCAATCCCTAATGACCGAACTACCTCCTCCCTCTTCTACCATGGCCGAACCATCCCCACCTCCCACATCCCTATCTGGTGCTCATCATATGATATCTCTAAAGCTCACATCTAAGAACTATGTTTATTGGCGCACACAGGTCGTACCCTATCTCACTGGCCAACGCCTCTTCGACTATGTCACAGGTGACAATCGTTGCCCTCAAGACCCTATCAAAGCCAAGGCATGGCGTGAACAAGATGCTTTTATTATGAGCCTTCTCATCACCTCTCTCTCTGAAGAGGCCTTTTCATTAGCAGTCGGACGGACCACTAGCAAAGAGATCTGGGATGCACTCCATGCTGCATTCAGTTCTCCGTCTACAACCAGGATTCTGTCTCTCAACGTCTCCCTTCAAAATCTGGTTCACAAACCAGATGAGACCATTACTCAGTTTCTCCATCGAGCCAAGCATCTCTCCGATGAGTTAGCAGCTGCAGGGAAGCCCCTCCCATCGGAAGACTTTAACATCCACATCTTCCGGGCCCTACGCCCTGACTATCAAGCCCTTGCCTCCATTATGATGGCACAAAAGGAGCCCATCTCCTACACCGACATGCATGGTCTCCTTATGAGTCACGAGAACCTTCTCCACTCCCGCCTTCCCATTGTTGATCCTGCCATCGATGCATCAGCCCATGTCACTCACCAAGGTCGTGGCCCTCCTTCCACTGGTGGTCGTGGTACAAGCTCCTCCCGAGGCCATGGTCTTGGCCGTGCTAGTGGATTTGGTCGCTCTAATGCATTCGCTCACAATCCATGCACAATCTGTGGACGCACTAATCATCAGACAGACACTTGCTACTACCGCCCACAGGGACCTACCCGAGCCGCCATTCTACCTACCCCTCCCCGTCCCTACAATCGACCACCACCTCAACCCAACGCCTACCATACTACACCCTTCCCTACCCCTCAACCTCCTACCATCGCACCTCCACCCCATCACCCCACACCTCCACAATCCTTCACCACCTCTTGGATCCCTGATACTGGAGCCACCCACCATTCCACCCCTGACTTAACCCAATTCTCCACCTATGATCCATACACAGGTAATAACCAACTTGTGGTTGGTAATGGTAAGGGTCTTCCTATATCTCACATAGGGACTGCTTCCATCTCTTCTCCCTCTCGTTCATTTTCTCTTTCTAATGTTTTACATGTTCCCACTCTCACTTGTTCTTTGTTATCTGTTCAGCAATTTTTCCGTGACAATAATGTTTACTTTGAGTTTCACTCTTCCTTTTTCTCTGTGAAGGATCTGAAGACCAATCAAACCCTCTTCACTGGACACAGTAAGCATGGTCTCTATTCCGTTCCAGCGTCACCTTATGCCAATCTGGCCTCTGCCTCCTCTTTCAGTCGCTGGCATCATCGTTTAGGGCACCCTCATGAACGTGTGCTTCGTCTTATGTTACCGGGTCATCAGCTCGTGAAGTCTCCTTCTTTATGTTCCACTTGCCAAATGGGCAAAGCTAGTAGATTGTCACTACGTGAAACTAGTACTCGTAGTTCCTCTCCTTTGGATTTGATTTTTAGTGATGTATGGGGCCCCCACCCCACAGTTTCTTCAAATGGGAATCGTTATTTTGTTATATTTGTTGATGACCATACTAAATATATTTGGTTTACTGCTTTAAAGTTGAAGTCTGATGTTTACTCTGCCTTTCGTACTTTTCAGGCCTTGGTGGAACGTCAGTTCTCTCTCTCCATCAAGGCCATTCAAACTGATTGGGGGGGAGAATTCCGTACTCTCCCATATTATTTTGCCAAGTTGGGCATCCAACACAGGTTATCTTGCCCTCATACTCATGAGCAACAGGGAACAGTTGAACGTCGCAACAGGGAACAGTTGAACGTCGTAACAGGCACATTGTTGAAACTACCCTACTATCCCATGCCGCTGTTCCCCAAGCTTACAGGGATTATGCCTTTGAAACCGCAGTCTTTCTCATCAATCGCATGCCCTCCTCTATCACAGGTAACAAATCCCCCCATCAGTTAGTTACAGGCAACTCTCCGGACTACTCTTTTCTAAAAATCTTTGGATGTCTTTGTTATCCATGGCTCCGTCCTTACAATCATCACAAGGTTGAACCCCGTTCTGCCTCATGTGTTTTCTTAGGATATAGCCCTTCCCATCATGGTTATCGTTGTATGGATCTCATCACCCGTCGTATCTATATATCTCGCCATGTCAGATTTGACGAATCTACCTTCCCATTTCACATTGCACCACCATCCTCATCAACCCAACCCCCTCCTACTACCCCTCTCCCGTGGGGCATTGCACCTAACATACCTACCCCTCAACCTCACCCTAGCCCTCTACCTACACTCCCAAATCCACCCATCCCTCTCCCTGCCACCCCAAACCCACCCCTACCCGAACCACCCTCTCCCATATCCCCTCCTTTCTCACCTCACCCTAACCGGCCCTAACCCTGACTCCTCTACCACCCCACCCCGTCGCACCAGAACCCTACACGATCTCTATGCTGACCCCTTGACCCTCTCTACCACCACCTCACCTGACCCGACTGAACCTACATGCTTCTCCCAGGCCCACAAGGTTCCTCATTGGCGTTCTGCTATGTCTGATGAATTTAGTGCTTTATTACGAAATGGTACTTGGTCTCTTGTGCCTTACAGGGAAACTATGAATCTGGTTGGCTGCAAGTGGGTGTACCGCATCAAACAGAAGGCAGATGGCTCCCTTGAGCGCTATAAGGCCCGTTTAGTTGCTAAAGGATTTCATCAACAACCTGGTCTTGACTATCATGAGACCTTTAGCCCTGTCATCAAACCTACTACCATACGAACGGTCCTCTCCTTGGCCATATCTAACGGATGGGCTGTTCGTCAGCTTGATGTTCAGAATGCATTCTTGCATGGTATTCTATCTGAGGAAGTCTACATGGCTCAACCCCAGGGTTTTGAAGATGCCCTGCGCCCTAATCATGTCTGTCGCCTCCACAAGTCCCTCTATGGGCTCAAACAGGCTCCTAGGGCTTGGTTTCACAGGTTAACTGAGTCCCTCACTCGCTCCGGTTTTCGGTCATCCCAAACCGATACATCACTATTTATCTACATGCAGGGCTCTGTTGTCACATATGTCCTTGTCTACGTCGATGACATCTTGGTTACAGGGAACCAACCAACTCATGTTCAGACTCTCCTTCATCAACTTGCTTCAGAATTCTCTATCAAGGATCTTGGTCGTCTCAGTTTTTTTCTTGGTATTGAAGCCCTATATCGGTCTGATGGTGTCCTCCTCTCTCAACACCGGTACATCACTGATCTCCTCCAGAGGGCTAGCATGACTGACTGTAAGCCCGTCACTACTCCCATGGCCACCACCTTTGCAGCATCTTCCACAGGGGGTGTCCTTCTTTCAGACCCCACCCGATATCGCTCCATTGTCGGTGCTCTCCAATACATCACCCTCACCAGGCCTGATGTGGCTTATTCAGTTAACCGTGCCTGCCAGTTTATGCATGCCCCCACCGAAGACCATTGGACACTAGTCAAATGGATTCTACGCTATCTCCAAGGAACCAAGGATCATGGGTTGTTCATCTCCAAATCTAGTTCCCTCCAATTACAAGCATTCTCTGATGCTGACTGGGCTGGTGACAGTATGGATCGTAAATCCACAGGAGGCTATGCCATCTATATGGGTTCTAATTTGATCTCCTGGGCCTCTAAGAAGCAGAAGACAGTTGCACGCTCCTCCACCGAGTCTGAGTACAAAGCAGTGGCTGATGCCTGCGCCGAACTCACTTGGCTTCGTTCTCTCTTTGAGGAATTAGGGATCCCTGTGTCCATTGCACCCATTCTTTGGTGTGACAATATTGGGGCCACTTACCTTTCGGTCAATCCGGTCTTTCATGCTTGTACCAAGCATGTTGAAATTGACTTCCACTTTGTTCGTGATAAAGTCGCCTCCAAGGAACTTCAAGTGCAGTTCATTTCAACCCATGACCAGATAGCCGATATCCTTACCAAAGCTCTCAGCTCTACACGGTTCTCCTTTCTACGGGACAAGCTGCGGATTCAATCATTCAAATCCCCACCTTGAGGGGGTGTATCAGGGCAATTAGCGTCCCACTCGAACTCAACCTCTAGAGTCATCCTCATACTCAACAACCTCTCCTACATTGTAGGCATTTTCAGTGAGCACAAACTCTAGAGACTACCTCATGAGATAGCAGAGTTGGAATAGGATCACACATGTGATCATAGAGTTTGTCTATAACTCAATAATTGTAACTACCTCATGAGATAGCAGAGTTGGAATAGGATCCCACATGTGATCATAGAGTTTGTCTATAACTCAATAATTGTAATCTCTATATAAGAGCACCATTGTACACTCATTAATGTGAATGCCAATAGACTATTTCAACAAGGAGTTTATGGGTAGAATCAAAGAGAGTTTGGGTAGTTGCAGGACCCGCCATTTTAACCAGACTATCAATGTATGTTACCTTCATCATAGCTCAAGCATTCGTCGGTCACATTGGAAACATCGAAATGGCTGCTTTCTTTATTGTTTATCATGTCCTTGTTCGTTTCTCCATTGGAGTAATGGTAACTTCCCACTCATTTTCCTATGCTTCTACACTTTCTTCCTAATGGTAACCTATCGACAGCAATTAAGGACCCAATGCATCATGACAAGTATTGGTATCGTATTAGTTGTATCGTATCGATATCAATTGAGATTGATCCTTGATTCCTGATCGATCTGAATCGATTACCCACATCGTTTCAGGGGTAAAACAGTGAAAAATTGTACCTTTTAAAGAAAAAGCAAGGGAAAACTGACCGATAATCATTAATCCAATTTGATCTGAATCGGTATCAGTATCGGTAGAACCGTCCCCTAAATCCATGCAATGCACTCTCCCAACAGAATTTTTCTACTACTCCTCCCCAAACTTGACTGTTATGATCCAATATCAGTCATTGATTCCACTTTGATTACAAAAGAAATTTGATATGAATTGATATGGTCTTGGGTTTCTTCACCTTATAAGTCAATTTGTGGGGTTGAATTCTCTTGAAATTTATACAATGGTATCAAAGCAATCCATTTTCACTCCCAACCCTCGCCATAAATGGATGACCTGATGCCAAAGTGAAGTCCCTAAGAAAGGACTACTTGCCGTTTGACAGAAACCTTGCTTTAGAAAAGAACCCCTTAAAATGGGTTTCCTTATCCGAAAAGAGTGTGGATCATCTAATAACCTTATAAGTCGGTTTATGGGGTTGAATTCCCCTCACTAACATATATTTTACTTTTGTTTTTCTCTCAGAAGGGCATGTCAAATGGATTGGGAACCCTATGTGGCCAAGCATATGGAGCAAAACAGTATCACATGTTAGGAATATATCTACAAAGGTTCTGGTTAATTGAGTTCTTCTTTTGCTTTCGCTTTCTTCTTCTTCTTCCTCTCTTCATCGTCAGTGCCCCAATTCTAAAACTACCTGGACAAACAGAGAAGATATCAAAAGTGGCAAACATAATTTCTCCATGGTACACACCCATAATGATCTCCCATGTCTTCCGTGACAGCCTTAGAATGTACCTTAAAGCTCATGGAAAGAACATGGTAGTGACCTGGTGTGGGGTTGTGACTCTGATCCTTCAAATAATAGGTTGTTGGATTCTTGTGGCCTTGTGGGAGTTATGAGATTAGGTGTTGCAGGTGTGATGCTCGCAATGAATATGGCCAGCGTAATCCCAGTAATGGGGTTATTTATTTATGTTTTCTGTGGTGGTTGTCCTCTAACATGGGCTGGATTCTCTATGCATGCGTTTTCTGATCTATGGCCGATGCTGAAACTCTCTATCTCTTCTGGTATAATGCTCTGGTAAGCTCAGGCACTGCTCTCATGCATTTAACTGAATTCTCTCTCTCTCTCTCTCTCTCTCTCTCTCTCTCCATGTAAGCAATCTGTGGCATCGTTTCAGAGTCCAGAGAATCTCCACGTACACTGTTTTTATGGCATGTGTTAACGGGATGTGGGTCCCACTAATAACTTATTTAAATTTTTATTCATTACTTTACACATGTCGTGTGTACAGTATATGTGAAGTGGAAAATTACTTCATGCATGTAAATGAACATGTACGTGAAGATTCCTCTCCTGGGCCGTTCTTGGTTTGCCACGTGTGATTGTATGAGCACTTAATGTCGGTGCTGCTTTGAGTCTGTGACCACACATAAGGAATCCACCACATGACATTTGCTTACGGGGATTCCATGTGTGAGGATTACGATACCCTTCCTCTTGATCTGAGGTGCAAAGAGAAACATCTACTTTTTATGACTTCCACTTCACGATCCCAGCCCAGAAAAGTGACCGACCAGGGCTCATTGATGAATGAAAGAAAGGGTTTATAAGCCCTAGCCCTAGCCCTGTAAGCCCATACCTATGTGAAGTAGATCGTTCAACACCAGCGGCACAAATCCATTTTTGACCCACCGAATGGCCACCCCTAATTAGTAGACCGGCCTACTATAATAATTCTATAAACGAGAACCTGATTCACTCTCCAAGTTCAATTCCTCATGAACTAGCTGCCAGCATATATTCTGTTTTTTCCTTTGTCATTTAAAAGATAAAATCAACTGTTTATCAAAGTAAAAGAAACAAGTGTTGGCATGTGATCTGATCTTGTGATTCGAGCTATAGATGGTGACCCGTCACCTTCGGAGATGTGATATCTTCTCTTATTCACTGCTTGTGTTAGTGTTGTGTTGGAGAGGTTGTCGCCTGTGTTGTGTTCTGGCTTTGGATGTTTCCTTTTTCTTCTATTATTAGATTGCCACCTAGGTCTCGATCAGGGGGTGACTTCAGGCGAACTTATGTGCAGACGAATTCAACTCTTAATTGGCTTTGTGGTAGTCATTTCTCCTGGTGTCTGTTCTATAAAATATATGGAAGAAGATTCTTTAAGCAAGAGTACTCTACACCCTCTCATAATAATTTTTTTATTAACAAAATATAATAATACACTGATCAGCCTTTATCGATTTTTTATCAGGTTTTTCTGATTTTGATCGGTCTTCTCAGTTTTCTATCGGTTTCATAAAAGCTCAAATTCAATCCAGTTTATTCAATCATTTTCAGTCCAATCAATGATCGAGATCACGCATTTAAAAAATAAGATTGGATCAATCAGGAGAGTCAGAATTAGATCGATCAGCAGAGATCAATTTAATTCATATCGATCCACTGTTAAGGCATAAGCGTAAAATGTTTCAAAATACCATTTTTTTTTTTAAATGGCTTTCAAACCCAAAGCTTAAAGCTTTCATGATTATCAAATGCATGCAGCTTGGAGATATGGTACAACTCAATTTTGATTCTTCTCACTGGGAACAGCAAAGATGCGGAGGTTGCAATTGATGCTCTCTCCATCTGGTAAGAAAAGCATAAGAAAGTTGCATTTTGGTTTTAAATTTTCCTATTTCGAAGAAATGTATAGATTAATTAGAGTCCGGATCAGTTATTTGTAGAATGAATCTCGTATGGTATTTGATCCACACTTGGACTCCACTTAATCTCTCACCTCTTTTAATTAATTTTTATTTACAATAGAATCCAAGTGTGGATTAAACACCATACGAGAGTGGATCAAACACCGTATGAGAATCATTCTCATACGAGAACTTGATCCACGCATGATTAATTGTACCACTCCAATGTAATTTGAACTGATGTTGAGAATCAATGTTTTGCAGCCTTAATATCAATGGTTGGGCACTGGTGCTCTCCACCGGTTACCTAGCAGCAGCAAGGTATGGATTTTCACTGCCATGCACGGTCAGGATCGCCTGGATCAGATTGGGACCAATCGAGACTAATCCTTGATACCAATCTGAATCATACTGATCCACTGGTAAAGTATAAGGGTAAAATAGTAAAAAAAAGTAAAAAAATCATCTGATCCCAATCAATCCTGATCTAATTCATATCGATATTGATTGAGATCGATCCCAAGTTTTAAAACCTTGGTCCAAACACTTTTAAGCGATGGAAAACTAACCCAAGTGGTCGTACGGAACTCGCCCCATTAGAGGAGGTTGGGGCAGGTCTACCCTTTAACCCACCCCATTGCCTTCTCTAAGGAGGTCAGGTGGCGATGGGCTCAGATTTTGAACCCCATTAGTAGGCCCAACTAGAAAGCTTGGGTCAATGTGATTCGCCAGCCCAGCACATGTAAAAAGCTGACCTAACACGGCTGGATTGATAAGTGGGCTCTTATCCATTTGGCCCATTATCTCGATTATTAAATGCGTTGGGCTCAAACAGGAATCTTTACCAGATGTTTATCAGTCTTAAGTTGCGAATCGGAATTCGGAAACTTCATTTTGTGTACCATGGTTTGGATCTAATTGGGTTGGTTTAGGTGGCTCAATCAGGCTGAACTGGTCTGGGGCTGGTATTTATGGTTCAAGCCGAAACGTAACCGTTAAGTTAAGTTTGGTTTCGATTTCAATTTGGTTAGGTTTGGTCTTTTATTGGATTGGCTTAATGGGCTCCTCTTATCGACCTGATTAGGGTTCAGTTTGGGACCAACTGAACCAATCGGTTTCAATCAATCCTATCTGGTTGGGCGGGTCTACCCCTTTCACCACCCCATAGCAGCATTACTAACCTTTTTTTTTCAGTGTTAGGGTTTCGAATGAGCTTGGGAGGGGAAGTTCCAAGGCAGCAAAGCTTGCGATTGTTGTGGCAGTATCAACTGCTATCATAATTGGGCTTTTTCTATGGGCCTTGGTATTTGCTTTTAAAGATGAAATTTTCTATATATTTTCCAATAGCTTGGAGGTAGCCAATGCCTTTTCAGACCTTTCCCTCTTGTTGGCTTTTTCGCTTCTATTGAATAGCATCCAATTTGTCCTATCTGGTAAGTTTATGTTCTAATTTTCTTTAATTTTTTTTTTAATTATTAGAAGAAAAGAAAAATGGACTTATTAAAGGCTTAAGCAAGGGTCATCAATAATTAATGTAGCTTTAATTAAGCTTTTTGCAAACATTTTTAATTTTCTTTAACTGATTCTCTAATTTCTATAACAGGGGTGGCAGTGGGTGCTGGATGGCAAAGCAAGGTTGTTTACATCAACATCATTTGTTATTACTTCGTTGGGCTTCCTCTAGGTGTCTTACTTAATTATTTTGCTAATCTTGGTGTGAAGGTAATCTAAAATGATCAATATTTATCTTAGCTTTTCTTCTTCGTCATAATCAAAGAGATGGGTTAGTGCCTAGCGCATTTGGCAAAGCTGTGGTGTGTTAAGCCCTTGCCCATTAGGAGGTCTCGAGCTCGAGCCTCACGGCCATTGCCTTCCCCCTCCCCTCCTTTCTATAGAGTAGGTATCAATCGGTACCAATAAAGAGAGAGAAAGATGGATTAGCGGGATAAACATTTTTCTTATATAAAGGTAATCTCATATTGTTTAAAGTTAGGTTTGACTGCATATAATTGAGGTATACTCTTTGGCCTAACTATAAAATCGAGCAGGGTCAAAAGGTTTCTCATTAGCTTAAAAAAAATTGTCATATTATTTAATGTTAGGTGTGACTGCATGACCAGTGTATATCCTTGGGCCTGAAATATAAAGTCGGGTAGGTTGGAAGGACTTATCGTTAGCCGAAAAAAAATTGTTTAAAATTTAAAAAAAATATCAAATATTTGTACCTTATTTTTTAAGATTTAAATATTTGTATTCACATGCATTGAAATCATCATTACAAGGAATATGGATAGGAATGATAGGAGGCACTCTTGCTCAGACTGTCGTACTACTTTATTTCACTTTCAAGACTAATTGGGATAAACAGGTAAATATATATAAAAAATATATATATTCCGGAAATTCGTTTTAACAAAAAGGCTAAGAACCCTGCTTCCAAAACTACTTTAGAAATTAATTTTAACTCAATCAATACCTATATAATCTAGGCGATTCGATACTGATTCTTAGAACCTTATTTCTACATCAAAATATCAAACTAGACCTGACCCACCAACCCAAACTTTATTTCTTTGCTTGATTGATGCAGGTGTCAACTAGACCTGACCCACCAACCCAAACTTTATTTCTTTGCTTGATTGATGTAGGTGTCTGTAGCGAAGGCACGGATGAACAAATTGGTTATCCCTCTTCCAGATGATCAGTTGGACAATAATATTACTTCAAAAAGTAATTAATTAGTACTTAATGTACAAGATTAGTCCGTTTTAGGCTTTTATTGAAGTAATTAATTAGTATTTAATGTCAAACGTTAGTCTGTAGGCTTGTGTTATCTTTTCTCTAATTAGGCGGTTGGGACTTTTGGGTTAACTGTTTTTCCTTTCCCTCAAATAAGATTTCCCTTTCAAAAATAAGTGTTTTTTTTTTTTTTCCCCTTTTTTGGTTAATAATCAGACAAGAGTCATGTTAAAGGGGTTTGTATAAAAAGTAGTTATTATATATAAACTTTTCTCTCTCTCTCTCTCTCTCTCTCTCTCTCTCTTACTTAAAAGTTTGTTAGTTTTCAAAAGGGGAAGTGCATAGATCCATCTTCCATAAATTATTATGTAATAATGAATATTAATAACAATCCTTCACGTATGTCCATCCTTGTGAAAAAGTCCAAAGATCTTGCACATTATTGGTACTATGGAAACAAATTATTAGTTATATTTAAAAATTAAAAAAATGATTTGTCTTGATCAGATTTGACTTGTCTGAGTTAATCAAATTTTGAGAAGAATGAATTAAGTCAAAAAATATGATTTTTTTTAACTAGTACATAATAGCACTATAATGGATGAATGGGGAATATGTAATTTATATGAGAGGTAATCCGAAAGTCTACATGCAACTTTCTTTTCTCATATTTTTAAGAGAAAGTTTCATCCATTGTCGGTGAAGGAAAAGAACATCTATCTAAGGTCATTATTATTTTGCTTACTTATTATGTAAAGTTAATAATGCCCAACCTATTGTTTTCGATACCCATACCAAACACCCAACCCTAATGGCAATGGATTCTTCATTCACTGTGGGTGACGGAAAATTACCTCCTCATCTTTGAAGGATTAATTAAGTTTTCATCAATGTTGGTTTGACCTTTTGATTGAACTCATGAAGGGACAATGCCATAATTAACTCACCTCTTATTGTATGAGATTAAAAATACCCTTCTCCAATCCAATTTAACTGTCAGATCTCATGGTTGAAGAGATACTTTTTCACCTAAGGTGACAAGAAACTAAGTCCAAATAAGAATTATGAACATGTGTAATGTTATATTGAGCAATGGCATCTATAAAATAGTCAAATTTACCATTATAGATGCATTAATGTCCCAACGTAAGTGATCCATTTCTAGGTTTATTATTTGCTTTTGCCTGCCTTCGTCAAGTCCAGCTCAACTCCTTGTACCAGTAGAGAAATTTTCTTTCTTGTTGTTTGATTCTATTTATTGATAGGGACTGTCCCCCATGGGTGTTGTGGAGCTAGGTCATTTCTTTAAGCATATCTAATAAGGGATTCTAGGGCTGACATTTTTTCTTTAAATTCTTTATCTTCTTTCTTTTTTTCAATACATACTAGTTACCCAAAAAAAAAAAGTTGTCACATCCTTCAAATTAGGCACCTTCTTTCCTACTAAAAAAAAACACTAGTAGAACCTAAGGGTTGAATAAAAAAATAAAAAAAAAATACAAGAGAAGAAGGAGTCTGGCAATCTGATGGAGTATATTTCACAACTTACGAGCATATAAGGATGGAAAATTTCTCTTCTCATAAGAAGAGTTGATCCAGACTCGCCTCCTCAAATGGAGGCAAGGAACAAATCTACTTTGTGTTGACCCCAAAACTCACCACATATATCGACCCCACACCCAAAAAAAGAAAAAAAAAAAAGGTTCTGCTTGCTTGTAAAAGCTATTACTCAACTAACATATTATTGTACTTCCTTCGACAAAGGAGTATATGGTTGTATGGGCATATAATAATTTGGTTCTCCAAGTACTCCATATATCCCCTCCACAATATGAGTTGTAAATATCTTTTGATTGATCAGAACAATTATGATAAGATGGTCGTTGTTGAAAGGAGTCTTCAATTTCAAATAATGTTTGCTAACACAGCCCCACAGGAACAGCTACCACTCAATAGTTCTTCACTGCAAAACTAGTTGCTAGGAGAATTATTCAAACAATAAGCATAGTTAGATCGATCTGTCTCAATCCTTGGATTCCAATCCAATGGTTGAAGCCATGTCCACTCGATATTTCTACTTATTATCTTCTTAATTACTTCCCTAATACAATATTAGAAGCAATGAGAATGATCAAAATGAGAGGTTTAGAGCAGAAGTAGTTGATAGACCAAAATAGAACGAATGAAATAGAAGACAACTAACTTTTTTATGTCTTTGGAATGTTGGTTGGAGAAAGACTTCTAGTTGAAAACGTGCAAGAGACAAGACAAAGCTTCTTCGATCATGCAAAGGTCCTCAAATTGTGGAGGGTGGCATCACGACACCTGGCTGTCTAACTTAGTCTTTAATGAGAAAGAGAAAGAGGGAGAGATAGATATGTCCACAAGTAAAGTTAATAGAGATATGCTTGGCGAATGATGCCGGAGTGGAGGATTGGATTGACATTTGTATGTGAAAATTCCAGCATAAAAATTAATTGGAAAGGAAATTGTTAGAATTTATATTTATTTTATTATAATTATGTTTCAAAATGAGATTTTTCTTTTATGTATTTTATAACTTGTAATAGTGTGGGACTCTTAGGGTCAAGGTAATGGAAAAGTGTCAATAATACCCTATGAGAGTCCTAAAGTCCACTCATGACCATTACCATGAGTGGAGAGGTGGGCAAAGAGAATTGATTTGGATTAATTTCATTTATAAAATTAATTCTCAATTCATGCCATAGGCTATTGCCAAATGGAGGTAAATGATTTATTATATGGGTGTCCTAAAGTCCATTCATGGTCACTATCATGAGTGGAGAGGTGAGTTAAGAAATTGATTGGGATTAATTCAATTTATTGAATTAATTTTCAATTCATGTTCATATGATATTATTCTTCAATTAACTTGTCATTAGTTGGAGGTTACTCTTGAAGAATCTAAGAGGGTGCAAGGGTTAGTTTTGGATCTATATAAACCCAACCAAATACTTTGCAGAGATATACATTCACACATTGACACTCCATATATTTTTACTCTTTGCAACCAAACAAATCTTTTTCTTTCTTCTATTTTCTCTAAGTCTTGTGTAAGGTTAGAGGGGACTGCTGTGTTGTAGTTTTTTGGTCCTAAAAGGGACTAAAACAATTGTCTCGTCTTCTAGTGAAATGTTGTTTTATCTTGGAGGTAGAGGTGCAGAACAACTCTTGACAATAGAAGACATCAATTACTTTAAAGGCAACATTATAAGTGTGACTCAACCTCAATTCTATTCGAAGCTTCTTCAGTTGCTGTGGCGGTGATTCAACATCTATTTCAAGCATTTTCTCATCTCATTTCAACTAAGGATCAATACTACAACATCATAGTAATTTCTACTGTAAAAACTTTGTATTGCAATTTGTTTTATTTTTGTAAGAAATTATAATGCAAATTAACCAATAGAAATGTGGGTTTTCGAAAAAATTGCAAGTGTAGTGTCCCCATGTGATCTTAGT
The DNA here is from genome assembly GCF_013358625.1 of Macadamia integrifolia. Taxonomy (NCBI): domain Eukaryota; kingdom Viridiplantae; phylum Streptophyta; class Magnoliopsida; order Proteales; family Proteaceae; genus Macadamia; species Macadamia integrifolia. The sequence goes on from NC_056565.1 coordinate 41,422,793, forward strand.
TTTTTTTTACTCGAGCAATCCAAAGAATATGAGCATCGCAATTATTGCCTAAATTGAATCGTGCAGGGACCATATCCTGTTACTTTCTCTCACTTTACGTCAACTACACATAAAAGAGGGGAAGAGGAGAGAGAGAGAGAGAGAGAGAGAGGGGGGGGGGGTTGTTATTAATCTAGCTTGATTGAACAATGAAGGATTGATAGGGGATCTTGTTGGGGATCCAGAGTACCAAATCAAATTTGGTTGTTTGGGGCATCTCTTCACATGGTGTTAATATTGTTAATTAAACAATAGGGAGTTAGGGGCATTAATGCAACACTTGAACTCGTTATCGCTCAAAGTAAGAAGCATCTTTAATGGGAAGAGACTTTCTCTTCCTCTCTCTATAATGATCACTCATTTGAATTCACAATTCATAAGTCTCATTAGGGTTTCATTGTCATCATATTGATAACGAAGCCTCTTTAAAACCAAGGGTTGTGATTGGAACAAGTAGTGTGATCTAGTAAGTTGATCTTGCAATGATGCAAGATATGCTGTTGAAACCAATCTGTCGAATGGCCATATGAAAGAGTCATGACTTGTGATTGGACACAAAGAATTTTAAAACAATTTTCAACATATAATTATGAGAAAAAGAACCATAAAAGGCAGCATGGCCTTTGTGCCAAGACACGTAGGAGGGTGAAATGATCGCCTTAACCCACATGAAAGGTAGAAATCCCGTTGTTGTTAATGCTTTCATATGCAATCCCCTTGGTTCCAATATTTGTACAAAAACCACATTGTCTTTTACGGAATACTATCCTATAATTATATATTTATAATAAAATTAAAAATCATTTTCTAAATAATCTACAACACTAACATTGATATCAAAATTGTTGTCCAATCACAGTCAAACAACTCTTCCAGTATGTTCTCTCTTTCGGAAAATGGATATACTATATATATATATATATATATGTTGAGCATCTAAACATTTCTTTCATTACATACCAAACACACTAATATATAATCAATCACATATCAACATTTGATACACCACAAACACACGGTAGATCTCTTTTCCTTCTTGAGGAGATATGTACAATATACCTTCCAATAGAATTGCACAACCACTTAGGGTTGTACGATTGAAACTTCTGCCACGTGGAAATAGTATGAGGAATAGATATGGACATTAATTTCTTGAGCTGACAACTCAGATGCCACGTGTCTAAAATAATTTTAAAACAACATTTATGATCACCACCTCTCCAGCCACCACATGGTAACCTTAACACATCGGAAATATCTAACCTTCATGCTGGTTTGAATAAATATTGAATGTCAGAAACCTTCCTAGCTACTTATTATTTATTACTCACCCAATTGGCTAATGGTACTTGTACTCCCATTTCAACCGCCTTCTCCTAGTGCAACTTCCAACACTAAATACAAGTAAAATCCTTCTACTCCTACTCAACAATATGGTTTTATTCTTTCTGATCAACAGTTTGGGTCCCACATACATACAATACATAGGTTCCCTATGAAAAACAAAGGTTGTAGTCACAGGATGTCAGTGGAGCCCTAACCTATCTGTCTGCTTTGTATGTCACTATCAATTGACCTCCAATAGTCTCAATCAGATTACACTTAAAACTACCAAAAAAGCATTTAACTCACACACACACTCGCTCTGTCACAGGAAAGTTAATTCTTTCCCTGTGTGAGTTACTGTGTCCTGAATTTACTGTGGACCCTTTTGATAAAGATGGGACATTAGTTAGTGCTGAAGAAAGAAAAATCTCTCTCTCTCTCTCTGGTCATTATATAGTTCCATCAGGGGAGAAAATCTCTCTCTGTGTGGTCATTATATAGTTCCATCAGGGGGAAATAGTGAGGAAGCTAAGAAGAGTAATGGGCAGTGCAGCCACAGATAAGCTACTTCCAGAGTCAGGAAAGGAAGAGGAGGAAGAGGAAGAGAAGCAGCTAGGGAAGAGATTGTGGGTAGAATCAAAGAAACTATGGATAGTAGCAGGACCTGCCACCTTGACCAGAGCATCAATGTTTGGGGTGTTTATTATATCACAAGCCTTCACCGGTCACCTTGGAAACACTGAAATGGCCGCTCTCTCGGTGGTTTTCCAACTACTCACCCGTTTCTCCATTGGAATACTGGTAAGTACTCCTACACACCACCTTCTCCACTCCCAACTTATAAATTATATATATATATATATATATATAAAGAGAGAGAGAGAGAGAGAGAGAGAGAGAGAGAGAGATGGCCTTAAAGCTTTCAATATTTTGTATGCTAAAGTCTCATCAGCTATAGAAAAACTATTTTTATTTTTATTTTTATTTAATTTATTGTTCCCCCTATTTTATTGGTTCCCTATCAGGCTAATTTGTTTTTATTGGTTCCCTATCAACCTAATTTGTTTTTATTTCTGTCTAGCTAGGGGTTTTTTTTTTTGGGTAGGTTGTATGCTTGGGCATTAATCCTGTACAATAGTTTATTGTTTATTTATTCTTCAACCAAAGGATTACTCTAATTTTTTTTATTAAAAGTGTGGATTAACATTTTTTTTCTTTAAAAAGTAATTTGTATTAAAAAAAAGGAAAAATACTTAGAAGGAAATAAAAAAATCAGAAACAGACTCCAGCTAAAGCATTACCATCAACAGAAAAAGTACACTGGCAACAAGACATGTACACAACATCTAGAAAAAAAAATCTAAGCTTTCAAAAAAGTTACCTTTCCGAATAAGAAAAAGCTTATTGGCCACAAATTTCATATTTTTATATATCAAGGTTAAGACGATGGAAAATAATACTGTGTTTGGCTTTTGGGGCAATCATTTGGTTGTATTTTTTACTTTTCTTTTTGATTAAGCAACCAATTGGTTGCTTAGGTGAGAGGAAATATCGGAAAAAGTAACTACTTTGGATTCCTAGTTTTGTATCTCACCAGTTATGTGGGAAAAAGTAAGAAAAAATATATAGGGAGAAAAGTGTTGATGCTGATGATTTTTTTTTTTTTTGTTTGAAACTCTCTGAAAGTGAAAGTGTGGAATAAATAACCAGTTGAAATTTGTTTTATAATTTCTCTTGATTATCTTGGAAGAGCTAAGCAGCAACTAGAGGGGATGAGCTTCTAGATCAATGACAGGTAGTTGGGCTCTAGCGTGTTGTTTAGGGAAGGTCATGATTTGACCGTCTCTCATTCTCCACTTTCAGAAAACAGTAGTTGTATTATTGCGATAATTATGGCCAGTGGTCCTCTTGTCAATCCCTCAGTGGGTCCTGTCCAGCCTCTTTTGGGTTTTTATGAAGTTATAGGGCTCCTGACTGGGTTCTATTTGGCCCACTGACCCTTAAACCTAGGGTGTCAATCGGCTGGTCTGGCTCGGTTTTGATTCGGATTGAGTTGATTTTGGTGTGGGAAAATTGAAATCGAAACTGAACTAATAAGGAAATTTCAATTTCAATTTGGTTTTGGTTTCAGTGCGGTTTGATTTCGATTTGTCTTCGGTTTCTTAAATCGATTTGTAACCGGGTTGGTTTTGGTTTTTGGTCCAGTTTGGATTCGACTTTCCATACAAATGTTTACAAAACTATGCAAATTTTAATTTTTTTAATGAATTTTGGAATGTTTCGGTTTCTTACCGGTTTGGTTTCAGTTTCGGTCCGAGTTTTGAGCCAGTTTCAGTTTGGTTTCGGGTTCATCCGGTTTCCGGTGCAGTTTGGTTTGGTTTTGAGGTTGCAATACTCCAAACCGAACCGACCCAATATGGCTTCGGTTCGGTTTGGTCTGTGTTGTTATTGGTTCGGTCCAGCCGGTTTTACCGGTTCGGTTTAAGAATTGACACCCCTACTTAAACCAGTACCCAAAAAACACAAATAGAGAAAAAATTTTCTTTTATTTTCTTTTGCTTTCATCCAAGAAAGCAAACAAACACACCCTAAAATATCCAAATAGCATTGGTAAGAAGTCCCCTCGATGGGCATTAGAAATGCAAAGCATTAAAAGATTACAGTTGACAGTCATGTTTCTATCTGGAATAATCCCATATTAATTGGAAAACTCTGGAACCTTAACTAGATGCTTTTGTTTACTAGTTGGGCCTCTTCACTTAATAGTTTAACCTTTCAATTTATATACTTAAACATTGTATTAGAGCCATCAGACTCACATATACAACTTGTACTACTACCCCAAAAAGAGGAACAACACGTTTGAGGGATCGCACTCGCAATTATGAATAATCACACATTGGAAAACTCTAAGACCTTGAATGCCTTCATATGCTATTTTTTTTTTTTTTTTTCTCAACATTATATTGATTTGAAACCATTTCAGAATAATTAACCTATAATATATGACTGATTTTATTCATCCTCATTCTTCTCCATTAATTAGTACTTATCTTTCTTATGTAATTGCAGATGGGAATGTCCAGTGGACTAGAGACTCTATGTGGCCAAGCATATGGAGCAAAACAGTATCACATGTTGGGTATATATTTGCAGAGATCGTGGTTGGTTGAAACAGCAGTCTTCCTACTCCTTATCCCTATTTTCATCTTTAGTGCTCCAATTTTCAGATTACTTGGACAAACAGAAGAGATATCACTAATGGCAAACGTCATTTCCCTTTGGTACATTCCCATAATCTTCTCCTATGTCTTCCTTTACACACTCCAAATGTACCTTCAAACCCAGAGCAAGAACATGATCATTACATGGTTATCAGCCGTCACTCTAATCCTTCACGGTTTCTGCTCTTGGATCTTAGTAGATAAGTTGGGTTTGGGCATCCCAGGCGTTATGATCTCTATGAATATCGCGAGTTGGGTTCCGATAGTAGGTCAGTTAATCTTCGTTTTCTACGGCGGTTGTCCACAAACTTGGACTGGATTCTCTCTGCATGCATTTGCAGAGTTATGGCCGGTGTTCAAGTTATCAATTTCATCAGGTGTAATGCTTTGGTAAGTTTTATCTTATCCTTCTTCATTGTTCCTTCTAGATGTGTCACTATACCTAGGGAAGTATAATTCTTCACTATTTGCCACTTGATAGTATATAAGTTAACCCGTTTGATAGAGTACTTTACATACATCTCAATGGCCAGACTTTAATCTAAAGTGAACAACTAAAACTTTGATTTAAAGTTTGAGCTTCTTCCTCTACCTCCTTTTTTTTTTTTTCATCAAATCAAATGAATGAGAGATTATAGACACTATTGAGCTTTTGCTAATGGCCAGAACAAAAGCTCAAATAGAAAGGATTATTTACATAAATCTGTATCTAAGATGTTTTTGAAAATCCCAGCTTACATCCAAAAGCACAAAAGATGGAGCTTCTTCCCAAACTTCAGACCTTCTTGAAACTACCCCGTGTTTATCCAAATTCCTTTTCGAAATGAACCATGTGATATTATCCAGATACTACTTATGGAATAACCACCTCTACTTATTTTAAGCTAAAACTGTACTAATGAGATGCTTTCTAACCTTTAGCTTCCATATTAATTATCAACAGCTTAGAGTTATGGTACAACTCAATGTTAATTCTGTTCACCGGGCACACCCAAGATGCTCAGATTATAATTGACGCTCTCTCCATCTGGTAAGATACCATATATATGAAAAGCTGCAATTTAATTAGAATTTAGTTTTATTCTACTTAACCAGTTTTCCTTCACTTAATTTGCAGTCTTAATATCAATGGTTGGGAGTTGATGTTTTCGTTTGGCTTTCTAGCGGCTGCCAGGTATGGATTGTCTTTGCAATTTAAGGCTCCGTTTGGTGATATTTCTATTCCGGAGAATCTTTTTTTCACAAAAAGTGTTCTTTTTTGATTTAGTGCTATGAGAACATTCTAGTGGAATAGAAATAGCATATCCACGCTCTCATATAGCCTTGAATTTTCAGAGCAATAGTTTGCCATCTGGCATACTCCTTTACAGCTAACACTTGACATGTGGCACTGTGGCAGGGGATCTAGGATTCACTTGTCCACAAAAAACAGCAAATAATCTTCCACATAACAAATTGTTGACATTTAGAGTTCACAAGTTGGAAAGGTTCATACCGTTGGGGTATATCAATTAGACTAGCTCCAGTAATTTTCTTAGGGGGAAATGGTTTTTGTGGGGAGTGTGACCTTTGTACCCAGGCACATGGGGAGTGAAATGATCGGCATGTTCAAATGAAATGGAAAATGATACTTTAATGTTTCATCATACGCTCCCACTGATCCTCACGCAAAGAACTGCATTTTCCCACAAAAAACAATTCCCCTTTCCTTAAATCAAAATCACCCTCTACCACAGAGAAACTACTGACAGGCCCAATACAATGTCACACGCGAGGCCCACCATCTCAACCTTTATACCTAATACAATGTGCAGTCCAACCATATCAGGTAAATCTTATTATTTTTCATTTTTTATATATATTAAAATGTTATTTTTTCCCCATTCCCCTTCTTTTAGAAGGTTCTCATTGCCTAGGATCCCATGTGAGCGGTTAACTAACTATGAAGTTATTTCAGTGGCATTAGCAAAACCTTTGTGAAAATTGTTAGATTCCCCATAACAAATTTATCAAACTTTGAAGAAAGTCAATATGGGCCTTGACACAGTAAAGGTCTTCTTGAGGTGAACTGTTGAGCCATGCTTGGGATATCAATTGTGTGTTGGGTGTATATGTATAATGCTTGGGCTGGGACTGCTACCTGATTGCATGGTTATTGTGCCACCGTGAGGATCAATTAGGGGGCAGGGTGATCATTTCATTACCCTTTATGTCTAGGTGTAAAGACATGCGATCAAGTATCGATCGTCTTTCCACAATGTTCTTTAGCATCTGATTTTTATCTTACAAAGGGATTGGAAGGGATCTAAGCTTTTAAATTCTTTCGTGAAAATAGTGTTCGGGTCAGCAACGAGCTTGGAAGAGGAAGTGCAAAAGCAGCAATTTTCGCAATCAAAGTGGTTGTAGCAACTTCTATAACGGTTGAGGCTGTGCTGTGGATCTTAGTGTTGGCCTTCAGACATATAGTTTCCTATATATTTTCGAGTAGTGTGGAGGTAGCTGATGAATTTTCGGACCTCTCCCTCTTGTTGGCTTTTACACTCATATTGAACAGCATCCAACCTGTTCTCTCTGGTGAGTTTCTTGACTTTCTATCTTATCCCATTTCAGTTTCTTTTATATGTATTGTTAAAGGAGAACAATATACATACTATGTTTACCAAAAAAAATTAGGTCTTTAAATTATATATGTGATATTTCATGGGGTAAAGGTTTTTCATGCTACTCCTGTGGGAAGAATCTCCCATGCACACCAATCACGACATGATAATGATTTCTTCAATAAAAACCCACATAGTTAGGAAGAAGAGAGTAGCAATGTAAGATCCTCATAATGTTAATATAAGGCTCTTTGTTTTCCTAATTGTTTTCTTACATCTTGATTAGGTGTGGCTGTTGGTGCTGGATGGCAAGTCATTGTAGCATATGTCAACATCATTTGCTATTATTGCATAGGACTTCCTATTGGGCTGTTGCTTTATTATGTGGGCCATCTTGATGTGAAGGTAAACTCAAATAATCACCTACTCATTGTAACCAAAAGATAATTCTTTCCTTTTTTTTTCAATAATTTTTTCCTTCTTTTTCAAAAACAAAATTTATCTTTTTATTTTCTCCGTTCATTTTTAGTTAATCTCAATTTGATTCAATTAAAAATTATTAAATATAAATTCTCATAAAAGTAAAATAGTATATAAATTGAGGGAAAATGTTCTCTATTCGGGAGTGAGGCTACTATGCCCTCACAAGAGCTAATCAATGCCTCTCATTTGGTTCAATCTATGGGGATAAAGATATTATTTTAGAAGGAGGAGAGAGATAGACACATAGATGCGGGTGTAGGAGCTACACACCTAGACAAAAACTTTCTTCCATGAATTAAACAAGAAAGTTATTCTATTAGAATACACCACCCAACCCAAAAAAGAGTTGTGTATCTTGGTTAGTCATATAAATCGTTACCTATAGAAGACAACAGCCCTATCATATAGTTGAATATATTTTTTATTTTTTTCCATCCATCAATCATTAAAAAAAAAAAAAAAAAAAAAAAAAGCTCCTTTGTTATGTATGTACAAGATAAATGATAAGAAATACAAAATAAAATTTAGAATAGAAATTTGCAAAAGATATTCTCCTATTGAAACAAAAAGAGCAAATATATATATATATTTAATTGAATGAGTACAAAAAATAGATATTCTAATTCAAATGCATTGAACTTTTTTTGTGGTAGCTCTTTGATGTTTTACGAGTATTGTCTAATTTAGTTGGTTGTCTATGCATTGCTGTAGGGAATATGGATAGGAATGATTATTGGCACTTTCATTCAAACGTTCGTCCTTCTTTATTATGTTTACAAAACAGATTGGGATAAGCAGGTAAATTACTAATTCTTATGGTAAAAACTAATCTTCATCACACATATATTATCCTTGAAATATTGTTTCCATTTTTTTTTTTCTTTTCTTTTTCTTTTTCTTTTTAAAGATGATATCTCTACTTGCTTGCTGCAGGTAGCTATAGCAAAGGAAAGGGTGAATAGGTGGGTCCTCCCAGCTCCAGATGAGAAGGAGAACGATTCCTCAATTTAGCAAAAAAAATTTATTCACAAAAAATTAGCAAATTGATGCTAATTATTAAGGAAAAAAAATGTGTGTACTTCTTCATAGATGATTTACACATCTTTGAGATCACTTTTTTTTCCGATGTTGTAGACCTATTGTATGAAGGTTTTGAAATTTCCGGTGAATTGATTTGGGTGATACATTTTTTTTTTTCTTCTTCTTATTTTATCCTATTTTCAGATGATCACTAAAGAGAATAGAGAATAAATTAATGAAATTCAGTAAAAGAAAAAGATGAACAGCAAAAATTTTTTCGTCACACAAGATAAAGAGAAAATTTATTCATAGTGATTTGATATCATGATTTAAAAAATGACATCTTTCCTTAGATGATCCAGGTATCTATAACAAAGGCATGGGTGAGTAGGGAATTTAGATCCTTGATCTCCAGTGTCGGAGGGAATCTAGCGCACATCCAACGACTGAAGCCTCTTAGGGTGCATGCCCAGGTGTTGAGGTGTGTGCCCAAGCTGCTTCCGACCATTAAATGTGGTTGGGGTCTCTTCAATGCTGGAGAAGACCAAAGGTCCAAAATACGAGAGTAGGTGGGTCCTCCCATTTCCAAATGAGTACTAAACACTTATCAAAAAAAGGTCTTTTGTTTTAGTTCGACCATAGTTCCGTATGAAAATTAGTAAGTATAGATGTCCCTATTTTTTGTTTTTTTTTCCCTATTTGGTCAGGTAAATGCCCCTAAGCGAATAAGGTGTCTGCGACAACTAAACATTTTTTTCTTTTTGTTGGTAAGGATCGTACAACTTCTTACAAAAACATTTGAGTTCTTAACTTTCTGTTGCCATGCGGATCTATTGTATAAAGATTTTGAAAATTCCATCATAGCAATTCAAAAAATTAATTAATTAATTAAAAAAAGATCCATTATAGGGAAATCTGTTTGTAACCCAGTTGATTGATGTAACCATTCTATCAGAAAAAAAAAAAAATGTAACCACTTCTTTTTTGCTTTTTTACCCTTTCATTACGTAATTCACTTATTTTTTAGTGGAAGATTTTTTTGCAATTTCCTCCCTCTCCTTCTCCCTCCAACTCTCCATTTCCTTTGTCTCCGTCACCATTCCGGCCCACTCCTCCCCTCTACAGCCCCACGCCCCCACCGCATGGTGCACACCAGAGAAACCCAATCGTCCTTTAGCAACCACTGTCGCTACTACGTCTATCACCCCTAACGTACTGGTGCTCCTCTTCTCCTTCTCTCTGCTATCTCACTCTCTGTGCCCTATCCCGACAAGAAGAAAGGCGAATCCACCATCTGTTTTGGTCATCACCCAGAATTAAGGTTAGTAATGCCGATTTGATATCCTCTACAGTTCCAGTTTCTCTTTCCGGATGAATATCAGAAAAAAAGATCCAATTTCAAATTCGCCAATCCCCTCTTAGACGGATTGACACCAGCCTTGACCTTCTACGGAATAGAAGTCGGAGGGATCCACTTTGTAAGCACCCCTACAAACACCCTTGCCCGTGAGCCTCTGCGATCTCCCTGAACCAACTCTTCCACCTCCCACCGGGATTCCCCTGCAAAACCCTACCAGAATCCATCTGTATACACCCCCCCCTGTTATTCCCTCTGCCCATTAACCTTTTTTCCAAAAGTCGGATCTGGCTCCTCTCCAACGATGGCATCCTCCAACCACCCTCTAACTACCATCAAAGGTTGGAAGGGTTTGGTCACGCATCCCAACACCTGTTAACACCTGGGAATATGCGTTCAAGCACTCCCAACCCTTGAAAAGTCCAAGGTGTAGGACAAAAAAAATAAACAATAAAATGATGATTCATCCAAAAACTGAGGATAGGACAACAAGAGGAAGGTCCCAACAAGGGACAAGATATCTATTTCTAAAGTATTTGGGTGTTGTAAAATAAATGGGGAGAAGTTTGGTTCTAATCTCAAAGAAATGGCTTTTTAAATATGTTCTATAGTACGTGATGAGAAGGTCGATCTTTTTTTTTTTTTTTTAATTATTATTCATTTTTCACCAAACATGATAAATCACAACACAACAGTTAACTTATCAATGAAGTTATAAATTAACTTACCACTAATAGGAGTCCATCCAAGTTTTCCACATGATCCAGGTCAATATACACACATGTACATTTATAGTTGTGTCTTGAAAACAATATTCCTACCAACACAATAAAAAAACCATATGATCTAAATGACCAATTCTATAATAATAAAATTATACAAACCTATGCAACAACCTAGTATATGACCAATACTTAAAAAGATGAAGGAGCACTAGCACTAGAAAGATAAATAGTTGCACATACCAACAAAACAAATTGGATTAGGATTGTTCATATCAGTTAACTTATCAATGAAGTTATAAATTAACTTACCACTAATAGGAGTCCATCCAAGTTTTCAACGTGATCCAGGTCAATATACACACATGTACATTTATAGTTGTGTCTTGAAAACAATATTCCTACCAACACAATAAAAAAACCATATGATCTAAATGACCAATTCTATAATAATAAAATTATACAAACCTATGCAACAACCTAGTATATGACCAATACTTAAAAAGATGAAGGAGCACTAGCACTAGAAAGATAAATAGTTGCACATACCAACAAAACAAATTGGATTAGGATTGTTCATATCAAGCCCACCTACCCCACTCCCCCCCCCCAAAAAAAAAAAAAAAAAAAAAAAAACCTTAAATTAAATATTAGATTTGGGTAATTTGGGTACTAGGCAAAGAGAGCTTTTCTTGTGTGTTGTAAGACCTGGTGCTTCTTCCATATCAATGTCTTCCATGCTTATCCCACTAGGCAGTTCCCAGTCAAAAGCATAGAGAAGGTTAGCAAGTGCAAGCTGAACTATCACAGGTCCAAGATATATTCCAGGACAACCTCTTCTGCCTGCACCAAGTGGTACTAGTTGGAAATGTAGCCCTATGAAATTAATGGAGCTTCCTAGAAACCTTTCTGGAAAGAACTCATCTGGGTTTTCCCAAGCTTCAGGATCTCTACCAATTGCCCATGGACTCACAATAACCCTTGTTTTAGGGTAAACATCATAGCCATCGATTTTGCAGTGAAACCTTGTTTCCCTTGGGGCAAGCAATGGGCCTGGTGGATGCATTCTTAGAATCTCCTTCACCACTGACTTGACATACCCAAGTTGATCCAGGTCGCTCTCTTCAACTTTGCCTTTAGTTCCAATTAAACTTCTGACTTCATCTTGTGCTTTCTTCATCACTGTTGGTTTCTTGATTAATTCTGCCATTCCCCATACCAAGGCTGCTGTGGCTGTATCAGTACCTGCAATGAAAATATCCTGCAAGAAATGAAAAGAACTTAAGAGTTCGACCCAAAATTTTTAATGTCTGGTTTGGTATGATTTCAAGTTCAATTTTATAGGGTGATTTCTATTTCGAAACTTGTTTAGTTGGATTCTTACACATTTTTCAATAAAACAGAAATCAAATTTCATTGAAATTTTGAAGTAGGTGAGAAACTGTTTTCAGTTTTGAAATTGAAATTGCATTCACTCTTACTCTTTAAGGAGCACATGACTAATTTGGTAGGGAAAGGCAAAGTATTAATTTTATGTAAAAAAATAAAACATCACCCTTCTTCTCCAAATGGTCTCACCACCACAACCGACACTACTCTCTCCCAAAGAAATATAGAGATAAAGAGAATTTATTGAACTACCAAATAAATTTCTTATCCTTGAAATATATAATTTTGATGCAGACAAACAATTTTAATTTCTTCAACAAATAAATAAATAAATAAATAATAAAAATAAAAATAAAATCTCTTTGTTGACCGTTTCATGAAAATCAATTCAAAATTGAAATAGAAAACAGACCAATTGAGGCTGAACAATAACATGCAAAATACAAAGGAATGTCATTTATTTCACCATTATAACAGCCTTGATGTGCTCTTTGGTGAAGTGAATTGATCCACTTTGTTCCTTTTCGATTCGAAGCAAGACATCAACAATATCTTCGTGGTCAGATTCTGGCCTGCCTGGGTTGAGGTGATCCGAAATGATCTGTTCAAATTTTTACTAAAAGATTAGCAAAAGAATATATTAAAAAATATGAATTTACAGGTTTAACGTCCAGGCATGCCCAGACAAAAGAAACAAACATAGAAAGACTTGATACTCCACCTGTTCATAAAACTCATCCAACTCTTTGAAATTCTTCTCAAGCTTCCCATGTTGTCCACTAAGAATATCAATAACCCATCCTAGTGATGGGAAGTAGTCCTCAACATAAAAACCACCCAACAAAGCTTGTGCTTCTTGAAGAATGTCTTGAAACCTACTTCTTTGACATACCTCTTGATGCCTCTGGCCAAAAGCAATCCTACATATTATGTTGTTGACTAAGGAAAGCATTACTTCATTCAAATTGATGGAACCTTCAGTAGGAGAAGAGGAAGATGAAGTAGAAATTGAATGAATCATTAAGGAGACCTCATCTTCCCTAATGAACTTTAAAGTTTGAACTCTCTTAGAGCTGAAAAGCTCAAGAACACAGGTCTTCCTCATTTCTCTCCAGTATTCAGTGTATGGTGAAAAAGCAATGTCTTTGAAATTGTAAGAAAGTTTCTTAGGACCAACAAGGGAGGGTCTACTACAAAACTCAAGATCATGAATTTTTAAGATCTCCTCAGCCATTTTAGCAGAGGAGACTATAAGGGTTGGTGCAAAACCTAATTGTAAATGCATGAGGGGTCCATATTGTTTGGCGAGTTGCCAAAAGGAGCGATGAGGCATGTAACCAAGCTGGTGCAAGTTTCCAATGATAGGAAGCTTAGGAGGGCCAGGAGGGAGGTTTGCTCCTTTCTTCTCTCCATTCATCTTTCTTGTGAAAATGAAGAGAAATAAGAGAAACAAGAAAATGAAGAAAGCCATTGTTGTCTATGCCTGTGTTTGCCTAAGCGAGAGAGAGAGAGAGAGAGAGAGATCTACGAAGTATGATACTATGATCCCACACTGGACTCCAGAAACTTATTAAATAGGCAGGCTAGGACTGTTTAATTGTTGTCTGTGCCTGTGTTTGCCTGAGAGAGAGAGAGAGAGAGAGAGAGAGAGAGAGCTCTATGAAGTATGATACTATAATCCCACACTGGATTCCACAAACCCTACCAAGCCCTGAAGAGATGGGCCCTAAACCCTTAAGAGAGGGGAGCAACCGAAAAAGGGGCAGGGGCAGGGGCAGGTGCGGGGAAGAAACAAGCCAAACACTCACTTTTTTAATACGAACAATAAATTTCGGTTCTCCAATCCAAGGTGAGATAAAAAGGAAAGATATCATTGCTTTAAGTAAGTGAAGTACTGTACAGAGAATTACTTGGTGAAGTATAATATGGTAATTTTAGGTTGCATTAGGTATGTATTTTAACAATAGATTCTGGGTCTAGAATGCATTCTAAAATATGATTCTTCTTTATTTCTCATTTTAGAATGCATTTTAGACCCAAAATCTATTTCGAGAATATTAACCAAACAAAGCCTTAGAATGAAATATTCTTTTGATGAAAAAAAAAAAACAATATTCATATTAAAAGAAGAGAATTACAATATCAGAAATTTCCAAATCAGTTGTGGAGTGGGAAAAAACCCCTTGATACAAAATCAAGCAAAAGCTAAAAACTTGACGGAAAAAGTGGCAAGTTAGAGGGAATAAGAGTGGAATCATTATAAAGAGCTGGAAAAAGTTTTTCTCACATAAAATGATGATATTCTTGGAGAATCGATGGTCATAAATATTTCTAAAAACTTGATCCTTCTTTGATTGTTCAAGAATAAATAAATAAATACCGTAATAACTTCCGGTGCCATTTCTTTTGATATAAGCTGCAAGTTTGTTTAGAACCATTCAACAGATTTGGGATGGCATGTCTTTCCATGTAAGCTTTACCAAAAAAAAAAAAAATTGTCTTTCCATGTAAGGGGCAAGCTTGACCTTGGACTTCCTTAGATACCCTTAGATTTAGGTTTTTTGTCCAGTCTTGGGATCATCATCGAACTACATGTTATGATATGAAGCCCTTTTGAAATCATTTTTGTATTCTCTTTTTCGGGGAAAAGATTCCTATAACACCATTATCGGGATCACTTTTTCCCTCATATGTCACTATTATAGAAATAGCCCCCTACCCCCTCACATGGAAGATTCGAAAGAGGAACCCTTAGACAGCTGCATTAGAAAATACGCATAAAGAAAACTATTTCCCTTTAATTTTTTTCTTCTGGTAGGCTGCGTTTGGTAATGTTTCTAGAGTTTTTTCGTTCTATGGAAACGAAAAAACAGAATAAAGCATTTAGTGCATTTATGGTGTGTTTCATTTTTTTTGAAACAAAAAGTGAA
>NC_056565.1:41437902-41460505 GCF_013358625.1 Macadamia integrifolia
AAAAAACGCTAGCAACGAGAATTGTCGGAACGACAACAGGTAGTTTCGTCGTTCCAGTTTCGTTCCAAAAAAAAAAATGCATTTTAACACAAAAACTAAAATTTTCATTTTGACACGAAACGTCCAAACGCATCCCTAATACCTCTTTTTCAGACTCTTCTTGTATTCTATTGGGTTTATAGATTGATTGTTTTGCTCTTGTATCTTTCAAAGGGAAAAAAATCTCTGAAAGTTGTTTCAAGGATCCAAAAGAGAGAGCACTTGAGTTCTTCTAATAATTAAAAAAGTGTATAGTGATGGCGGAGGAATCGGAACAAAAAATATAAACCATTATCTATAATTAATAAATAAATAAATAAACCAAATAATAAGAAAAAAATCAGTTAAAATCATTATGTTGATAGGCCACCTTCCCCGTGATTTGTACAGATTATGATTCCTTTCCTAGTCCACTGCTTGCTTGAGTATAAATTATAGGAGTTAAGGAAGAAAAAAGACTTGTCTTTGAGAAAAGGTCATTATATTGCATATTGGCCACATTTTTAAAGCAAAAGTTCCGCCCGGAGAAGTGACTAGGAAGAATTTTTCTCACCACCATTGATGTGACCATACAACGAAAACCTTCACCCACTATTGTTGTGGTCTATAATACCTCACCGACTTGTCAAAGGATACCTTTTATGAGTTCTGCCATTTCTTTGTGGAGTAGAAACGTGCAGGCCTCTCGGCTCTCCAATATGAACAAGAAAATAGAAAGGACGTACAATGATGGAGGCATGAACGTATGGACAAGACTTCCTCAATTGCCTACTCATCTGGTGGCTAATAGAAAAGACGTACAATGATGAGGTATGTCCGTATGGACAAGACTCCCTAACTGCCTACTCATCTGGTGGCTAGCTTGTTCCCATTAGCATTACTATTAGTTGGGTTCCAGGACGGGTTCCTCTCATATGGGAATGGTGCGGTCATTGTTGGTAAAGTATCTTTAGCACTTTTAGCACTGTTTGATAATGTTTTGTTTCTATTATTTTTATATTTTTTTATTTTTAAAAATAAAGAAACAATCTAAAAAACGTTTGATAAAGTTATTTTATTTCACTTATTTCTAGAAACATAAATCAAAATTTATGTCTATTTACAATTCTAGAAACGATTTTGACGAGTCATTTCTAGAAACGAATTTGAGAGAGAAAAAGAAAGTTGTTGTACCCGATAAATTTCTCAGCAATTTAAATCTAAAAAGAGGCAACTGAACCCTCTCTCCCTTTTAAGCATCCGATGATACTATTGGGTTTTTTATTGGTATTATTATATCTGTAAAAAATGTTTCAAGAAACAAGTTTATTAAACATCAAAAAATCCGTTTTTGTTTTCGAAAACGTGAAAATTAGAGTCGTTTCTGCTATTTTTAGCCATAGAAACAACAAAAAACATTATCAAACGGTGCCTTCGTCGTCAGTGAAATTCGATAGAATGCATTCATATCCAGTTCATCTAGTCCTTAGGCCCTTTTTGGTATCATTTTTTTTTTAACTTATTTTTTTTTTTTTAAATCATTAATGAAAACCATTTTTTATCAAAACCTAAAAATGGTTTTTTGTGAGAAATACTTTTGTATCCCTATATGCAAAATGGTTTTTGGAAAAATTGGTGAAGAGATGTTTCATTCACCCATCTTCCTTATAACTCTCTTTCTCCACTTTGGACTGAAGAAAAAGGGGTAAGGGGCTTAGATTTCTAATTACCAAGAAAATGACTACTTTACCCCTCCATTTTGGGACTTTAAACACATACTTATTAAAGTTCAACACAAAAATAATTGAAAACCAATTTTGGCCAAAACACATAAATGACTCTTGATCTCTTTTTCATTTGTGTTTTTTCAATTTTTTTTTAATAGAAAAAAAATCCCTTAAATGATACCAAATGCAATCAAACTATTTTTATGAACAAAAGAAAAAAATTTTGACATCAAAAGGGTTAGATGACGACGTTGATACACTTACCGAGTATTTGACTAGCTATATTTGTTGGCTGCCCCAGTGTTCCGAATACACATTCTGATGGTCCGCATTGTATTTGTTGAGAATACACACAAATACTCTCTCACCTGAGCGTTTCCAAAACACAAGTTGCCCCAATTAGAGAGGGGAGAGAGGGAATGGCTAAATCGTAGCCATCTCCCCTCCCGCTTCGCTTTTTATAATTTAGGTCGCCCACTGTTTGGAATGTGTCTTAGATTCTTAAGCCCGATATTGCTTTAATTAGTTAATCCCTTTAATGTTAAGTATCCTAGCTTAAGCTAGATTAGATGAGGAATATTTAAGGCCTCTTGAGGCCTTGGCTTTACTGCTATTGGGAGTTCGCTTTCAAATCGATTACTAATTAGTCTATAACACCCCTTAACACCAAGGAATCATTTCATCTATTAATTCAAACTTTTAAGTTGGATACTTTACATGGTAAGGTTTTCATCACATTCACGTTTTCAAACAAGTGGGAGAGTATTGGGAGTTAAGTCTCACATTGTCTATTAAATAACCTATAACCCCTTCATACAACTAGGAGTTCGTCATTTCACTTACTAAACATGTTGCTTAATTTTTATCTCTTAATACAATTAGAATACTCATCACGGAATAAACATGTTGGTTAGTTAAAAAAGCACATTATTAGTGCACTAATTCCCCCATCCCAACTCGCAACTTTTTTTTTTTTTAATGAAATCCCAACTCTCAACCATGAGGGTTGAAATTGGATCTTCTGCAGCTATGAGGATCCAACACCTGTCCAGTTGAGTGTCAACACCCAAATTCTATATCAAAGTCTATATCAAGAAAAGACAAAAGAAACAAGTGGGGAGTGGGGACTGCGGACCCAGGGTTTTTGTCGATCCTCGTGGATCACGATGATCAGTATTTATACATCAGCGTCATGGGAGCGTGCAAAAGCATAGTCCTTTCCATATTTTATTGCATTTTCAGTGTACAATCACATAAGAAAACTTGATAGGTCTTGACGGTTGACACCAATGGAGGTTGGGCATGTTTGTTCAAATCTAACAAAACCCTTCTCTTGCTCATCCCCACTCCCCTGGCCCTCCACCTAAACTGAATGATAAGGAGACCAAATCCTGTCACCTCTTCATTTAGCTTCTTGTGTCAAAGTAATATGTAGTTGGAAGTCCTGCTTATTACTTCTGTATTGTAAATTTTCCATCTCAAAAAACTAATCTGATTAGAAGAAAACTAGTTTCGGAACACTAGCTTATACTAATGGTGGTAGCTTCGGTTTGAAGAGTTCACGCCCAAGGGAAGAGGTTGTGGGATCGAACCCTATTGTATGCAAGTGTGTGGATCGATGTGTGTAGGAGTAGGTGGTCATTGGCACCCAGAAGGCTGGACCGCGGGGGGGGGGGGGTTTGATTCTTAACCAGATAGAGTGAATCCAGCTACTTTTTACTTTTGAGGATTATGAACATTCTTTGGCATTGAATTGAGGCGGGAAACTACTACTTTTGATTCTTAACCAGATAGAGTGAATCCAGCTACTTTTTACTTTTGAGGATTATGAACATTCTTTGGCATTGAATTGAGGGGGGAAACTACTACTTTTGATTCTTAACCAGATAGAGTGAATCCAACTACTTTTTACTTTTGAGAATTATGAACATTCTTTGGCATTGAATTGAGATTTGTGGTGGAAATGAAGCAAAATACTATCTTGGGTGGAGGGAACTCCCAAGTGTATAAGGGGCAGCCGTAGGCTAGTTAGTAGTCGATGTGGGACTAAACTCCCAACACTCCCCTCTAATACCATGTTCGCCACCGTTTCACCTAAAAACTCAAACTGTTAGGGAACTAAGGGAAGGGCAGCATCAATGTACATATTAGTAGTATCAGACTCATACCCTAGCATTGTGATTTTTTATCAAATAGATCACATTCAGGTTTTTCTACTTTACCTTTAAATGAAGAAAAGGAGAGGTGAGAAAACATTCTTTTAAGATTCCAAACTTAACTTGCAAGTGAAGAAAATGAGAAAGAAAACATGGCTTTCAGTCTTGTATGAGTGTTAACAATCCAAAACTTAATATTTCCCCCTGCCGATCAAGAGAAGAAGGCAAAAAAGAGAAACAGAGAAAGAAAGAGAAATTAGAACTTTGAAATGGGAAAACATGGGTGCAATGCTGATGGGTCTCTAAATGATTCAGACTTCACAGGACCTTTACCCATAATTGGCCTCTACATAACTGGAGCATCTCTGGTATGTTTCATTGCTATGTTTGTTGATACTTTCCATGGATTCCGCACTAGAATACCCTGGTTTCCTTGTAGGTTTTTCTCTCTCAACGCTACTTCTCTAACTCTTATATCAATAGCAACTAAGTTTCCTGTCGATCTAAACACTTCCATGCCAAGCCGTCAGGACCAGTTGTCCAAGCTTAGCGGCACTGTTCTGATTTGCGTAGCTATTGCTAACTTCATGCCCTCTTTAGGAACCATGAGCAATCCTGAACTTCTCTCAAATGTTGTGGCAGTTGGATTGCTTGTGATCACTGTTGTTGTCAATATCTGTATTCAAATGGGGACCGGAGTGATCTATGTGTTCTTGCCTGAACATGCCATTGTCATGTTCTTTATGCTGGTTCTCCTTGCACTTTTGGGTTTTTCTGCGTCAACTGTTCCAACCACTAGGGGGATACTGGATGAACAACATGATTTGAAATGGGGAAATTCTATTGGCATTAGACATGATGAGCCAAGTGGCTCCAATGAAGGGGCATTTGAGTACATGAAAAAAGTGGTGGAGGAATCTTGGATAATGGCTTATTCAAGTAGCCCTTTTCATGTCCTGAGAAGCTCAGAGACCTGCAATGGAGCAGAAGCTTTCTCACTCCTTAGTGCTCTGATCTTAGTGGAAGCTGTGGTTAGGTCATATCATTTGCCAGGTTCTATGCGTTTCTGTAGTGGAATATCTGATTATGGCTGGACAACTTGGTTGGTATTTGTTTCACAAGCTCTTGTTATAGCACTAGGAACTGTAAGCCCAGCTCTTAGATGGATAAATGCTGTCCAGTTGAAAATGGGAAGCAAAGGAGTCATGAGTGTGCTTGAGGATGAAAGGTATGGGTTTGAGAAGCTGGTTGACTGGAAAAGTTCCCCTGTACCTTTCCACATTCCATACAGATCAGGCCGAGTTATTGTTCATTCCTCAAAAACCCATATCCTGAATCTTGTAATTGGAACACAGAGGGCCTTCATTTTGGCAAGCAAGGTTATTGGCCTTGTTCCTCTATTGCTGGTCAGTTGGCCCAAAAAGTTCTTTATTTCATTGTTCCGTAGCAGTAAGAGATTGTCAACTGAGTTGGTGGCACATCCAATTCATTTGGATGTGGAAGAAGGAATCAACAAAAGAAAAGAAACAATGTGTGGTTCAGATGATGAGAACCAGCAATACAATTTGAATTATTTTGTGTTGCATCTTGATGGGGAACAAGATCTGGTCCAGTTGATCTTGAAAAGTGGTTTCAAAGATGTGCACAAGTGGATTACAAGTGGCTGGAAGAGTAGACCTGGGCACCTGATCAAGCTTTTGGAGGAGAAATCCACTGCTTCAGAAGGTTTCAATTGTGCTCTTGACTTCGATATCGATGAAGTGACCTCTATTTTCATTCAAAGGGAAGAAGATGATTGTTTCTACAACTGTAGCCGAGAAAGAGGAAATGTGGTTTCCAAGAAGCCTCCTAATTGTTGGGCTTTGCCTATAGTGACTCTCACCAGCATTGCCATTTCACTTCCCTACCCAGACCAACAAAGAATAAAGATGTTGTTAAAGGGTGTAAAACAAGGCTTGGAATTTGTCAATTTTGTGGAGAAAAATACAGGTCGCACTGGGCTGATGAATATAAGGAAAGCAGCAGCAAATGTATGGCTCAGCATTGATCTTTACAGATGTTGGCTCAACATAGATCTCAGCAAGATTGCCTTTGATCATGGTGTTCCTGTGACTCTTTCTGTAGAGGAGATAATCAAAAGATTTTCAAAAACTGCAGAGGAACAAGTCTTGAGATATAATGAAGAAATAATAAATAAGCTGCCCCATCAATGGTCTGCTAAGCTAGTGGCAGCCAACAGTTTGTACAGAACTTGCAAAACAATTTTGCTTGATCCTGAGAAGTATCGAACTGCAGAGAACTTGATTAACTGGTTGGAGAAAATAATTTCGGATTTAGTTGGTGATTGTCTAATCAACCTTCCTCATGCCATATTTAAAGAGTGTTCATTTGCTCGTACTGAAGATAGAGAAGACAGAGTTAGAAATGCTGCATATATGTTTGGTGCAGCACAACACCTTGAGCAAATTCTTAGACAATCAACTTGCACAAACAGCCAACTTTATGCTGAAGGTTGGATTTGCGGCAAGAATTTGACTACTGGTGAGTTTCTTCAACCATGGAGTATGAATGAATCTCTCAACTTTAAACCAAAAATCCCATTGTCACTGAATGGTTTCTGTACGGCTACTGAAGTATTGTTTGTACAAATAATAATCATGATGACAATGATGACTGACTATGGAAAAACTACATTTGATCTAACAGTTCAGAGAAGTATTCAGGATGGGAGACTACCTTAGATAAATTAAGTCTACTCGTGAAATAAGGGTTAGAGGTTTGATGATTCACCAACAGACAAAGACAAACAGAGCTCTTCTGCTAAAAAATCACAGATGAGTTCACAACCCAGAGTTTAAAAGATGGCTCAATCTCTTAATATGAATCCCAAAAGGAAAATGTTCCCAGATCTGGAAATCCCCCATAGATAAGTTAAAATAGAAATACAAAAACGTTTTTTTCTATCTTGCAAAAACACAAGAGTTTCAGTCATCTCCAGGATTCCTACTGAAGAACTGCTGCAGCTGTCATTAGGTGATGCCATTCGAATTCCCATTGTAGCATTTAACAGTTGAATATCTTCTATGGTTGCAGTGAATCAAAATTCTTCTTTTAAGTCCCCTGTGCATTGCATCCTCAAGGATTGTTCAAGATGAGGTGACGAGAATCCCTAAGCCATTTGAAAACTCAATTTCAAATTCTGAGGGCTCTTAGTGAATGAGAATCCAAAAATCACAGCAAAAACTTGGGGAGACAAGTGTTTGCTTCAATCAAAATGTTAAACAATCTAGAAAATTATTGAAATTGGATCAGAAGTCACAGTAAAATGGCAGCTATAGCTGTGTTAGTAATTCTATACATACTAAGCAATATCGATGTATTGGCCAAATGTTCCTAAAAATTATTAAGGTTAATCATAATTTTTCACTTGTATGCCCATGAAAATACAATTTTGAAGCGTTCAATCCTTCATTTAATTTTTTGTTTTAATTTAAGATGCTTCCACTATAGCGTGCGGAACTTAAAATCAATGTATTGACCAAATTATCCTTGAAAATTTCTAGGTACAATACAACCCTTGACACAAGAAACGATTGGTCCTGTGAGTAAGAGATACTTAATTTTCTCACCCATTAAATATAAAATAGGTAATAAATAATCTTCGTTGAGATATTTTTTTTGAGTTCAAGATTTTAGAATGTGCTTTAGTCTATGACTGATTGAGAGGTTTAAGTTCTACTACAATAAAGTGAATGAGCATTGACGCTTGGAACTTGAATTGAAATATTTTGTGTTTTGAGATAATATAATATTTTAATGCAATTTTCAGCATATCTGGATGATCAAATGGATCCAAATGGTTGTGTTTATTTGGTCAACTTAAGGCCAAGTTGCAGCTGTAAATATGAGCATCATTCACCATCAAACATTTAGTAGAGAATGATATAATTCTAACTAAAATGTCTCAACTTATGTCTTTACAGTAACATATTTGTGTTTCTTAATTTTATTTTATTTTTTTCCTATTAAAATTGTTTCTGAACTTTTACCCCATGGATGGCATGGAGATCTTGCTAGTCTATTGCAAGGGGAAGGAGAAGAAAAGGGAGAGTAATAGTGCAGAAGAAGCCGACTCCCATCACTGTTTTCTAAACATTTCAGTCATCCATCCTTGGAATAGGATGGCTAGAGTTGGAGAAATGAACCAAACCACCATCATTTTTATTCTTATACAAATTGCAATCTGTTCTAGGCTTAGAATATCATTTTCTATAGGAGAAAAGTTGTGTATGAAAAGACACCATATATCTCTTATAGAGGAAAGCTTCCACTAATATTCCATCTTAGCAATGCTTTCATATCACTATAATCAGAGAACCATTGCTAATGCACTTAAAACCCACATTTCACAATGGCAGCCTGAGCTTTTACCAACTATCACATGAACGAATTAGATGAGCAGCTTTATGCTTATGATGCATAAAAATAGAAGAAATACATGTCAAATCATTTGCCTGTAACAGGGAAAACTTCATTAAGGCTTACCCTACGCTAGCTTCCACTTGGTGCCTATGGTAGGATAAAATCAGTAGAGATTTACATAAGGCAATACTGAACCTAAACAATGACAAAATCACAAATTTGACTAGTTTTCTCAAGTAATTAACCTCTGCATACAACATAGAAAAATGGGGGGCTCACTCTCTCATCAAGCATGGGATGTGTTGTCATCATTCTCGTGAGAAGGTGCCAAAAACCACCTGTTTAGACGTTCTGATGCCTTTTCCACCTGCGAGCATAAGTTATTAGTCATCTACCAACTAAAAGAACCTAAAGAGTGCAGATACAGATTGAGAAACTAATGAACAGGGTCCAGAAATCAACCGCAACCTAAATGGTGTGAAAAATGCATATATTTAAATAAGAAATATGTGCAGACAGAGGATTGCATTCAGAGTATAGCAGTTGACTTAGTCAAGCTGAATATATAATTCACAAAGATTATATGCTAACATAGCTTTCATCACTGGATAGCATTTCATTGTGTATTCTTAGCTATTGAGAACAATAAATTGAGATACTGTATACAGCAAACACACCCCAAACTTCATCTTTCTATGACTTAACATGTACTGTGTTTGTACCTGATTGTCCCAATCAGTTCTCCAAGTGATCCAAAGAAGCACAAAAGTTTGCAATGCAACCCCACACATCATTCCAATCCATATGCCCTGGGACAAACAATGAACAAGTGAGTAAAAGAATAATACTTATTGTTATGGAAGTAACATGGAGAACCCTAGAAAGTCGATCATTACAATAGCATGATGGGATTGGTTTTTGAGACTCAATCACAGCCCGATTAACAATTGGATTAATATGGGAACGAAAGCCATATTATCTGACCTTTATAACTAGATAATAGTTTCTTACCCTAACATCAAGTTTTGCAACATAACCAAGCAAAAGTCCTATAGGAATCCCCACTACATAGTAGCAACCAAGGTTGACATATGCTACCACAGATTGCCACCCAGCACCAACAGCCACCCCTGTTCACAAATTTTATGAAAGAAGTGAATATATATCAGAGAAGCAGATAAAGCAAAATGGCTAATCTAATTATTATTCCTCAAAGGAAATTAAGTATCCAACATTCGTTTTCAATACCCAAATCAATTTGAATTATTGGCTGAAGAAATCATTTTCCAAGCAGTTTTCGGTTTTAATTCTGGACAGAGAGTGATCGTATTGATGAAAAAGGAAAGAATCTAGTAGTAAACTCCTCAAGTAGGATTAAAGTGGATAAGACCACCCACAGAAGTATGTCAAACAATAACAAAATAAAAGTAGGAAAAAGAACTCTGTATGGGAGCATGGCCTACGCCAGCGCTTCCAAGGATTAAAGTGGATAAGACCATTCACAGACGTATGTCAAACAATAACAAAATAAAAGTAGGGAAAAGAACTCTGTATGGGAGCATGGCCTATGCCAGCACTTCCATCAGTCTATCTCTCTGCCCCTTGTTTGGGAGAGTAAAGAGAGACATAGGGAGGGCTGGCATAGACTGAGAAGCACTTCCCATAAAAGTATGATATAAGCAGGTCACATGCTACATAATTTGATGAAAGTATAGGCTTTGGGTATTGTTGGTTCTTCAGGGGCTAATCTGTTGTGTCAGTAGATTGATGACACAAACCATCAATTGGATACTAGATGGAGGAATATCATAAGGCATGGTCTGTCCAAGTAACAGAAATTTTCCATTGTTAGCAATATGACAAAGTGAGGCTTGCCTGTGAGTACTGGCTGAACACTATTGAGCAAGACTGACAAAGCAAGTAAAGTGGATAGGCTCGATACAGCTGTGGCCACCTCTGTGCTGCTTGTAAATGCATAGGATAAGACATGACCAAATACCAAAAACAGAACCGAAAATAGCACACCAAGAGACAATGAAGTACTTAAGTTGACTATAACAGCAAATTTTGCAGCTTTTCCATCCCCACTCCCTAATTCATTTGCAACACGAACACTGCAATAACAAAAAGTACATGCATAAAAAATACTTTTAAAATAGAGAAAGGACCTAAGAGGAAATATATAGATGATCAGTCATTAAAGCCATACCAAGCTCCAGTTAAGAAACCAAGGGGTATCATGAACTCCCAAGCAACGACATTGAGGCTGCAAGTTCATATTTATTTGAAAGTATCTAAGTTAATCAGAGATTTTAGAGAAGAAAGAAAAATAAGAAGTGTGAAAACAATATTAAAAGAGAAGACAAGGCTAGTCAATCTTACCAGATAGAGAAGGCAGCTACGGCAATAGTAGCATTTTTCATGTAGCCCGCCAATAAGACTAGCACTGCATTGTACCATAACTCTAAGCTGTCAGGGAAGAGAAAAAATTATACAGAATCAACAATGTTTCCAAAAAAGAAACTCTTGCATGGAACCATGTACAGTAGCTTAAAAAACCTACAAATTTTATTTGGCTCCTAAATTAACATCTAAGATGAAAGACATAATGGTTGGATTCAATTACTCTTCAAAATATAAAGTTTTTCTATATATAACTACAATTAAATATAGCAGAAAGGACCTTCACAGTTACATCGAACAAAATTTGTAATGAATTTTTTTTTCTTTTTGCCAAAATTATATTAACCCCCCATGTTTCTAAAGATTGCATCCTATGATTGGCAAGAAAATATCTGTCCAGTTGGCATGCTAAGAAATTGTCACCCAAAATGCTTCTATATTTTTTTCTTTCTTTTTGCCAGAAGGGATGTAACCCACTCTATCATTCGAAGAGTAAGAGGTATGTCACCCCTCCCCCCCCCTTGATAAGCAAGAGGTATGTGACTTTTTTAAAATCCATTCACCATGTTTACTAGTCCTACTGTGAATGGATATCAAATCAGACAGCATTGCTCTAACGGTAGGGCTCTGATTTAAATGATTATAGATTATAATAGTTGTTGTTGCAATATTAACCTTGTAACCAAAACCAGAAACCAGAAAAGAGAAGAAGACGAGAAGAGGAAGAAGAATGAGAGAAGAAGATGAAGCCGATAGCAGTCCAAAACAGAGCAGCCTGCGATCAGTCCAGAATAATCCTGATCGTAGGTTATTATGTTATATTTACAGCATAAAATAATAAACCCAAAATACAAGACGGCCCCTTACATAAGGATAAAACCCTAAAAGCCAAGTAGGAACCCAATAGGACCAAAAGGCCCCTATCGGGTCCTGAGATTAGCGCTAATCCCTAGCTTCAATCTCAACACTCCCCCTTAAGCTGGAGCATACACATCACCCATATTCAGCTTGGTATAACCATTGCGAAAAGTGGGGGCAAACAAAGACTTAGTGAACATGTCAGCTAACTAATCCGATGAAGGAACAAACGGAGTCTCAATCAGCCTCTTCAGAACAGCATCACAAGCAAAATGGCAGTCCACTTCTATGTGTTTGGTCCTCTCATGAAAGACCGGATTACTAACAAAACCGTAGCTTGGTTGTCACAATACATTTTCATAGGCTTGGTCATTGGAAATCCCAGCTCCAAAAGTAACAACCACAGCCACATCAACTCAGCAGTGGTAAGAGCCATGGCTCTGTACTCAGCTTCTGCACTGGACCGGGCAATTGTAGTCTACTTCTTGTTGCGCCACGTAACAAGAATACCTCCAACAAATGTGCAGTATCCAGTAGTAGATCACCGATCACTAGCAAAGCCAACCCAATCAGCATCAGAATACCCCACTAGGTCCATCTGCCGATTAGGACGGTAAATCAACCCTTTTCCCGGGGCACCTTTGAGATAGCGAAAAACACGAACAGCAGCATCCCAATGTGCTTTCTAAGGAGACTGCATGAACTGACTGAGAACTCCAACGGTATAGGAAATATCAGGACTAGTCACTGTGAGGTAAATCAACTTGCCAATCAAGCTCCTATACTGATGCACATCCTAGAGGGGTTCACCATCATCCACACCAAACTTTTGGTGAGGATCCATAGAAATATCAACAGGTCTGGATGCAAGCATCCCAGTATCATATAGAAGATCCACCACATACTTCCTTTGAGACAAACTGATTCCTTTCTTGCAACGGATTACCACTATCCCAAGGAAATAATGAAGTTGACCTAGATCCATTGTCTGAAAATGGTGCTGGAGATGATCTTTTACTTCAGAAATTCCTGCCTCATCATTACCAGTCAGAATAATGTCATCAACATATACAACCAAAACAACCAGCTTATCATCTCTGCGACGAACAAACACAAAATGATCAGAATAACACTGAGAAAAACCACAAGTAACTATGGTAGCACTGAACTTGTCAAACCATGCCCGAGGAGATTCTTTCAGCCCATATATAGCCTTATGTAAACGACACACACGACCTGCACTCTCCCCCTAAGCAACATACCCCGGAGGTTGCTCCATATACACCTCTTCTTGTAGATCACCATACAAGAAGGCATTCTTGATGTCCAACTGAAATAAGGGCTAATCAAAATTGACAGCAAGAGAAATAAGAAGACTAGCAGAATTCAGTCTAGCAACCGAGAGAGAAGGTCTCAAAGTAATCAACACCATATGTCTGAGTATACCCCTTAGCAACCAGATGAGCCTTCAACCTCTCAACAGAGCCATCAGAATGATACTTAACAGTGTACACCCAGCGACACTTCACCAAATCCTTACCAGGAGGTAAATCTACCAGACTCCAGGTACCACGACTCAAAAAAGCATCCATTTCTACATCCATGGCAGCCTTCCATCTAGGGATACGGAGGGCCTCAGTATGGGTACGAGGAATAAGGTTAGTGGAAAGAGATAGGGCAAGACCATGGATAGGAGAGGGAAGATGAGATAAAGACACAAATTTATCAATAGGGTACATAACCATAAATTTGTGAGTGTAAGAACGAGTACCTTTCCTGTGCGCAATTGGTAAGTCATCAGACGGAGGAAGAAGAGGAGCTTCACCAAAGGAAGCCGGCAGTGGAAGGAGTGACGCATCTGGGGTAATTATTACCTCGCCACTTAGCTGTCCAATCTTATTCCCGCACTGATAAACCTGTAGAGGAGGGGAGTCACTGGCACTAGGAGCATCAGGGAAGGGTATAAGGGAGGGTATGGGTGGAGGAGATGGAGAAGACCACTCTACACTAGACGAGGGCACTGGAGGATGGTAGAATGAAGTACCTTCAAAGAAGGTCACATCAGCACTGACAAAGTTCCTATGTGTAGTAAGGTCATAACACTTATACCCCTTCTACGTACGAGAATAGCCCAAAAAATACATTTAGTAGACCTAGGAGACAACTTATCAACTTGCATGTGCAAATTATGAACAAAGCACACACACCCAAAAACCCGAGGAGGAATAGGAAAACTCGGTAAACTAGGGAACATAATAGAGAAGGGAGATTTGTCGGATAGAACAAAAGATGGCATGCGATTAATCAAATGATATGCAGTTAAGACACCATCACACCAAAAATTCTTAGGAACATGCATATGCAACATCATGGCTCAGGCAACCTCAAGGAGGTGCCGATTTTTGCGCTTTACTACTCCATTTTGCTGTGGAGTATAGGCACAACTGGTTTGGTGGATCATCCCATGAGTATCACAAAAATCAGAAATATCAGTTTGAACATATTCTAAAGCATTATCAGAACGAAAGATTTTAATAGAAATGCCAAACTAAGTCTTTATTTCATTATGGAATTTTGTAAATACATGTAAAAATTCAAACCTGTCCTTTAACATGTAAAGCCATGTAAGGCGAGAATAATCATCCACAAAAGTCACAAAATACCGAAACTCAAATCTATTACTGACTCTGCAAGGACCCTATACATAAGAGTGGACTAAAGAAAATAAAGACGGACTACGAGACACAAAGCAAGATGGGAATGACACACGATGATGTTTTCCCAACTCACAAGCCTCACACTCTAAACTAGGAGTAGACTTAAAACTAGGAAATAAAAGTTGTAACCTGTAAAGCGAAAAATGACCTAAACGACAATGCCATTGGAAAGGAGTGATGTCCCCAATAGCCGTAGCAGCAGTAGAAGAAGTAGGACAGCCGCTGTTGAGGTAATGTAATCCATTCTTTTCATGCCCTCCACCAATCATCTTCCTCGCGTGAAGATCCTGAAAGACACAGTAAGAATGAAAGAATGTTACTGAGAAATTTAACGAACTAGTTAATTAACTCACAGAGAGAAAACTTAATGGAAATTGAGGAACATGTAAGACAGAGGATAAGTATATGGATGGTAGGTGAGATAGAACCATGACCTAGAACTGGTGTTGAAGCACCATTAGCAAGGATCACAGAGTTAGAACTGGAACTAGTAGAAAAGTCCTTAAAAAGTGATGACTTACCGGTCATATGGGCAGAAGCACCTGAATCAATGATCTAGGGGGTAGATGTAGCAGTAAAAAGGGCTAAGGTACCTATGTGGGCTAGGGTAGCAGCGGATGTGGACGCACCAGTAGATGTATTAGCAAATGCCTCAAGAGTGTGCAAGCGCCGAAGCAATTGGTTGATGTCATCGCGCAGACCAGTAGCTGAATCTCCTGAAGAAGGTGTTGGTTTAGTGTCAGTGGGAGCCATTGTGTCTGTACCCTCATCTGACACTGCATGGTTAGCTAACTGTGTTGCCCACTCTGGTTTGCCATGCTTTGCCCAATAAGTCTCCACAGTATGGTTGGGCTTTCTGCAAAATGTACACTGACGAGCAGTACAGTCAGTGGACTGTCCACCAGATCCACGACCAGCCGACCCAAGACCTCCCCCACAACCGCGACCACGTCCACGGTTGGCATGAAGGCAGAATTGTCTTTGGAAGACTGGTCAGATTTTGTAGAAGAGGTAATTTGCTACAGTCGTGAGTAGGTATCATTCAAAATAGGCACAGTATCCCTTTCCAATAAGTGACCCTTCACTACCTTCAAGTCATTGTTCAGACCAGCCAAGAACTTGGAGACGAAGAACTCGTTATGCTGAGCCTTCAATTTATCAATGTCAGTGGTCAAGGGTTGGAAGACATTGAGTTCTTCAATCATACCCCTGAAAGTATTGTAATATTCTGCAAGTGGCTAGTCTGACTGGCAAAACGAAAACAGTTTTTCATAGATATCATAGATACGAGTCATATTCTTCTCCTGAGAGTAGGTCTCCTTCAAGTCATTCCACACTCCCTTTGCAATAGAATGAAACATAACATTAGCAGCGACATTTGGTTCCATACTGTTCCATAACCATATGAGGATTAAAGCAAAAACCAGAAAAGAGAAGAAGAAGAGAAGAGGAAGGAGAATGAGAGAAGAAGATGAAGCCGATAGCAGTCCAAAATAGAGCAGCCTGCGATCAGTCCAAAATAATCCTGATCACAGGTTATTATGTTATATTTATAGCATAAAACAATAAATCCAAAATACAAGACTGCACCTTACATAAGGATAAAACCCTAAAAGCCAAGTAAAAACCCGATAGGACCAAAAGGCCCCTATTGGGTCCTAGGATTAGCGCTAATCTCAACAATTGTCATAGTGAAACAGCAATGCTAAGTGGTTGGAGGGTGCATAGGCACAAACACCTAGGGGTGTCAAAAGGTCCGTTTTTGTCTAGTTTTGGTTGGTCCAAATCCGTTTTTGGCATGCACAGGCCCCAACCGAAGCAAATATAAGATTTGTTTTTGGTCCGGTTCGATTTCAGGGTTTATCGAGTTGGCTTAACATGCTCTTCGGTCCATTATCAGGTTTGTACCATTCATTTTGGTTTTGCATATATAAATAATGGGATAATGTTCTCTGTACGGAGCAAAGAGTACACTAGCGCCTCCCTATGTCTATCTCTCTTCTTTCCCCTATGAATGATATATCTGCCCCTGTTGTGGGAGGAAAGATAGACCCAGGGAGCTCTAGTGTACACTAAGCTCCCTGACAGATAACTCAATCCCATAAATAATAATAGGAAACAAACAAGTTTCTCCTGGTTCTTTCGTTTCGAATTTTAACCGGTTTTCAAAAACCCAATCTGAAACAACCCACTAAGTGTACAGTGTTCTGACCTGGCATACAATGTTCCAGGTGATGCAGATTAATCACCAAAATAGACTTGTTTTATTAGAAATAAGCCTAGGATTGGGTTCCATGCATGTTGGGCCCTTGATCCCATGTGTTTTGATTGTAATAGACCACTTTTATGGGTCTAAAAGAGGGGCTCTAAGGCTGAGTACGGGATTACTAGTTAGTCTCCTTTTTCATTAGTTTCCTTTTTAGTTGGGCATTGGTGGGTTATTTAGTTTATTATTTAGTTTCTAAATCCAGTTTATTTAGTTTCTAATTTCAGTACTTTTAATTCCTAGTTTCTATTTCCAGTTTTAGTAACTAGAGGACCTTCTATTTTGTAAGTTTCTATTTCAGTTTTTGGAAACTAAAGTTAGTTTCTATTTTATGTAACCCCCATCATTATTATAAATAATATGAGGCTCCTAAGCAGAAAACGATTTTATGAATGAAAAAAGCTATGTTGCTCTTTGCTCTTATGAGTGTGCTTTGTGTGTGATCAAAGTGATGGACTGGTGTTTGATCCGGTGATTCTTTGCAGCGTGAAGTCCAAGGGGTCTCTTCAAGTTTTATTCTTCTTATTTTCAAGGTTAGAAGTTTCTTTTACAAGGTTTTACAGACCAAGTACAGATCTGATCCTATTTCTATTTTCTGGTTGTTAGAAACTCAGATTCTCTCCCACCAACCCTCTACTGATCTGGACTTCTAGCCACCTGATGGCCTTACTATTCTGGTCGAGTGTTAGGCCTAAGGAGAGGATGATTCCATCCTAATTTGGCCTCAATCAGACCATGGATTTTGTTGCTAAGGAAGTTCTCTTATTCTGGCCGATTCTGATTAGTCAAGTTTCTGCCCAGAATTGAAAGGGTTTATTTCAGTTTCTGTTGGTTCTTAAACCTGTGTTTCCGATCATTCTGTTGATCTGAACATAATTGAAGTCTTATCAGTTCCTGGTTTAGTCCTAAAGGTTTACTGTTGGTTTGATCTCTGTTAGTATTGCCTCTTGAGATCGATAACCTGCTGGACTGTTATTTGTTATTCTGATTTCCTGTTATGTTGTTGGGACTGGTTTTGGTTGTTCCTTTGATTAAAAGTTCCTGCAGTTGAGACTTGGGTAGACTCCCTACCGTAGTCTACATTACCAGGGCATTCTAGCAATCTAATTCCTCCCGTGGATATCCCTAGGTGAGTTCTAATGTTCTTCTTTGTTCTTAGTTAATTCCTACCACTGTTATAAGTTCCTTCATATTCTGCCAGTATTTCCAGCACTATTATATCTGCTATCTCCCGAGTAGTTCTTCTTGGAGATCAAATCTGAGATTTAAATCTGAGTTTGGTATGGAGTTGAAACAATTATTGGGGTTGCTTGCTTGGGTGAATAACCTGACATCACAGCAACTTAGTTTAAACTAACAGATTCTAATAATCTGTCCATCAGTTTGGGCGATATTAAGCTATGGGGAAAAAACCCTGCCAGTCTGGCAAAGGAAAAGCCCAGACTGGTGCAGGCGCAAAAAGACTGCGCTGCCACGTCAGTTTCTCTACTTACTATTCAGCTATTTTTTGTGACTTAATTTCTGTCCACGTCCGTTTCTCATCTTCCAACCATCAACTTCTTTTGTTATTTTTACCACTTAAGCAACCCCATAGGTTCTATAGATGTATTAATTCCACCTTCATCAGGTTCATCGTTTTAGAGTTCTATTCATTCAAAGTTTCATCTGTGTTTTGGATTACTGTGATTCTGATTTATTTAGGTTTGTTAGTGTTGATTTGTTTCAGCCTACAACACCTCATTCATTACTTCTTGTTCCTTCTGCCGCTCCAACCTTTCCAATAGTAGTGCTAGCTGCTACTACTTCTCACCATTTTTATAATTATTTTTCCCTTCTCTCTAGTGTTTTTTCCTTCCTTTCTTTTGCCCCCCTTTCCCCATTTTTCTCCTTCTTTTCTCTTATTTTTATCTCATTAGGATTGCATAGGTGGGATGTGAGCATTGGTTTTATGGAAGAAAATAAAATTTCAAAACAGATAATGAATGGAATTTAAATGTAGAAAGAAATGAAAGGGTGAAACTATACTTACCAAAGCATCATGCCAGAGGATACAGAGAGTTTGAAGAGTGGCCAAAGGTCAGCAAATGCATGCTTAGAAAATCCTCTCCATGTTTCAGGGCACCAACCACCAAAGACATAAATGAATTCCCCAATGACCATTGACCATGTGGAGATGATCATTGCACCCATGGCACCGGGTATTCCCAGGTTCAATTTATAGACAAAGAGCCAAGATAAGGTCAAGTGAACCACAAATGATGCACAGGATAACCATCCAATAATCATGTTCTTTCGTTGGGCTTGTAAGTACATTTGCATTGTAAATGAAAATACAAAATAGTACATAATGGGTATAAACCAAATGCTAATATTTCCTGCGACTGCTGATAACTCTTCTTCCTGGCCTATAAGCCTTAAAATGGGTGATGTGAAGATAAAGAAAGGGAGCAAAATGGCTGAACTAGCAAGAAGAACAAGCCATGACCGTTGTAAATAGATGCCCATCATGTGGTAATGTTGTGCTCCAAATGCTTGACCACATAATGTTTCTAAAGCATTTGCCATTCCTAACTGCAAAAGATTAAAAGCGATCACTGTATTAGTTATAAAGGGACATGTGGATAAATG
Source organism: Macadamia integrifolia (assembly GCF_013358625.1). NCBI lineage: Eukaryota > Viridiplantae > Streptophyta > Magnoliopsida > Proteales > Proteaceae > Macadamia > Macadamia integrifolia. Next base: position 41,457,098 of record NC_056565.1, read on the forward strand.
TTGGAACGACCATGCCACTGAAACAATAGCAAAGAGACTAGAAGCATACCAATATTCCATTTGCAAAGCGGACGAGAAGGATTTGGATAAGCGCATATGCAGCAAGCTCATTTTCACCAATATGTCCCATAAATGACTGTGTAGTCACTAATATTCCGAATGATGTTAATCTTGTGATTATAGCAGGAGATGCAATGCTCCATAGCTTCTTTGATTCAATCCAAACTCTTCTTTTCAAGTCCATTACACATTCCTTCCCGGGCACAAGAAGCTTATCTTCCATTGTATTATCCATATTTCACTGTGGTTGTTTTCACTGAGCACCAGATACATTCATGAACAAACAACGAAGAGATAGATTTGTAAGTAATTGAAAATACCATAATCCTGAAGGGGTTTTTATTCTGGGATCACAGATTTAAAGCTAGAATGCAGTAACCTAAATGAGATCAGTCCCAATAGGGAACCTAAATGAGGATGGTACTCTACATAAATGAAATACAGTGAATAGTACTAGAATCTGAGAAGTCTTATCTAATGTGAGAATACTGAAATCCTCTTGGATGTGTACATAGAGTGAAAGGCACAACAGGAGTCATGTAGCCACCCCAAGTAGTTAATAAGGTTTACAAAGTTTCCATGGGGTGCATCTTAGATTTTGCAAATGTGGTGGCATGTAATAACAGCAGCTGAAATAGAATGAAAATTTTTAACAATTAATAGTGCAATCAAATGGATATACATACATATGCATTGAGAGTCCCCATTAGCGGAAATAATACAAGTAAATATTCATGGTAATAAACCAGTTTTGACTTTGATCACTTGATGCATATAGAATATTAGGGAATGGAAGCCCTTAATGTGTTGGGAAGAGATACGGAAAAATCTTTCGACTTGTGTGAGTCAAAAAAGCAAATAGAAACAAAAACAGAAATGGAACATGCAAACACAATCCAATCAAACACCATATTAAATGTGAAAAACCCTATAAAGTGAAAGGGAAAACCACAAGGCAACTCCGAAAGCAATCCACTAAAATCAAATAAGGATTACAATGTTCCACTTCTCAAGTTTATGCCAAAACTTAAGATTCACAACAACATTGAAAAAGAACAATAAGCACTTGAAGACTTTTCAAGGTTACCTCACATATCAACAAGATGTTACCAAATCATATCTAAAAGCCACCAATGATTTCTCCCAAAACTTGGAGGACCCAACCAACAAGCTCCAACTTCAGTTGCACGGTCTGAACAAGAGCATGAGGTATAGCATAAACGGCCTCAAGAATGAACCAAAAAGAAAAAGTAAACTTCATGTAGAAATTTTGCACTTCTTATACTCCGATAGCTTCAAGAAAACTTTCTTCTTATTTTCTCAAGCAAGCTAAACTATTCCTCTCAATCTCTAACCTTGTCACTTTCTCTCTCCGTTAAGAAAACCCAAACCCACTACACACTTCCCAAAGTAACTCTTTGGATGACTACAAAGACCATTAATAGTTTAATACTAAGGTAGTAGATGCCAATTCATTGACACTTCACATAGGCTTGGACCCAACTTGGCTCAACCACTCAAAAAAACTCCACGAACATGTTTACAAAACCTGAACTAAAGGAAAGTGGATTTAACCAACCCCCCCCCCCCACAAAAAAGGATCAATGTTAGAATTTCCAATCTCTTTAAACCAGCAGACCACAGAAACAACAAATGGGTTCATGAAAATGTTCAAAAATATCAAGATAAGAAAGAGAAAAGAACGAACTCGGAAAGCAATCATTCTGAGACATAAATACAAATGCGAAATTTTAACAGAATAGGTTATCGAGCATATATGATGTAACAATTCTCATAGGCATTCAATCTGTTGAAAATAATAGGAAAGCATAATAACATCGATAAACCATAAGGTCGGAAAGGGCTTCCCAAGCCAAATCTTGATAATTGAACCGCTCGATTCGTAGAGTCGCGCTAGGGAAAGCTTCTTCTCCCCCAAACCCTTCTTCTGAAAATTCTGACTTCCTCTACGTGATTCGAGTGAGACTCCCATGAGGCTTCGCTTTGTGATAAACTAAGATAGAAATTTCGTTTATCAAAGAAAGAGACGATGACGGAAAAAAAACCGTGGGAAGAACCTCAGGGAAGCAAGAAGCAAGAAGGAAGCGCGAACATGGTAGTTGGTATCGATTTCAGATCCTAGAACGGGACAATTTTAATTGTCACTATGGTTGGTGACATCCATCAACATATCTCAATCCACCGACGGCCTGCAACTTGTAAGGCAATTTTAAGCCCATCATCATTGAGCCCACAGGAACCTGCCAAGGCTAGCCCAATTATTAAGTGGGCAATACTAAAATCCTACAACTGCAAGTAACCGAGATGTTGTTGTATCAAATCCAACCTGGCCAAAATATCGCAAATGGATCCTTCTCTTTTGCTTTTACATATATATCTCTTCATCCTTTAAATGATAGAAAGTGAAACAAGTGTTGGAACCTAACACATATATTCAGTTGAACTCTCCTCGAAATATCCATGCCATTAAAGACCAGATAGGGACTGAATGCATATCCCTACTTAACTACTTTTTGGGCATGCAAATGTGACCTCCTGATGTAGGTATATGCCAGTGAGAGCAGTCAATTGGGAGGGCACACGTGAGAATCTTCAATGCTATGTAACGTGGTCTTGTCGCACCTATTATATCGTAGCGCAGGTACATGCCATGAGGTCGCGTTCTTTTTTTCTGACTTTTTAAAATCATTTTATATCCTCCAATATTAACACTTATCTTATTCATCAATTATCTCTCAGAAAGAGAAGGATAAATTTTTTATCTCGAAGGTTCACTACCGTCCCACCCTCGCATATGAAGTCTCATGTTCAAGGGATTCCCCCCACCCTGGCTTAAAGAAAATTTAGTTAAAAATAAATAAAGGTGAAGGTTCTACACGCCGTCAATGTGCAATTTCAAGACTTCTAATATTTAAAAAAAATAAATAAAGGGGTATATAAGACATTTTATGGGTTTATTATACTACCCTTAAAATCAATGTTAGGATTCAGGACAGTAGGACACATTGATACATACATCAGGACTTACACAATTGCATGATTTTGTCTTATTATTTCTATCTTTTTCTTCGCACCTGTCATCGTTTTTTTTTTTTTTGGCTGTGTTTGGTTGCAAGGGAAATGGGAAAGGGAAGGGAAGTGAAGTGAAGTGAAGTGAAGTGAAGTGAAGTGAAGCGATTTTTTTTTCCTTTTGAGTCATTTGGTTGCAACATAAGTGAAGTGAAATTAATTTACCATAGTTGTTTGGCTGGATGTAAAATTGATGTAAAATTTTAAAAAACTAAAAATCCAATCAAATTCCTCATAAGAGATTTTTTTTTTTTTTTT
>NC_056565.1:41460525-41465226 GCF_013358625.1 Macadamia integrifolia
AGAGTACTTTTCAATCCATAACCCACCAAACTCCTCAAAATTTATATTGGTTATGTAAATCAGGTTATTCATGGTATGTACCTAACCAAACCAAATGTCATCAAATACTATGTTTTATCACTAACCAGAATAAACCATTTCATTATATATATATATATATATCAAATGAATGCAGCATAAATAAGTATTTAAAATAATATAAAAGATGATCACAAAGAAAATAGTAATAGATCACAAGTGATAACGACTGAAAGGCCCATTCCAAAAATCTTTTGGTTGAAACAAACCCAACATGTCAGTAATGCTTCATCTGGCTCAAACCCAAACTCTTTTGGTCAAAATAAACTCAATTGAGTCGCGTGAAAGAGAGAGAGATTATTGAGAATCATGAGCAAGATGAGAGTCGTGAGAGTGGGAGAGAGATCATGAGAGTAGGTTTTTTTTTTTTTTTTTGGGGAAATGAAGAGGAAAATTTTAATAGTTAAGTGAAATTTTTTTCACATGTAAAATATATTTTCCTTACAATCGAACATCTAAATTTATTTTTTCTAGGAAAAAAATTCCACTTTACATAAAAAATTTGTATTCCCCTCGCAACCAAACAAAGCCTTTTTGTTTTCATCATTCTTTGGTTTTTTTTGTTTCTTGGTTCTTCATTTTGCTTGTTTCACCAGACATCAGTCTTTGTTTCGACCCCAGATTTTGTGTTTTCGGACACCCAAACGTGGCTGTATATATAATGTTTGCTAACACAACCCGGCCAGTGGTTGTATCCTCCAACCATGGATGGTGTGACATAGGGTTGGAGAATACAGCCCGCTGGAGAGGATCCAAATTCACGAAAGAGTACTCTTTTAAGTAATGCTGGGTATAAATTAAGCATGGCACACAGACAGACCCTTATGCCACAGTATGCAAGTAACAAGCCACGACTAATTAGAATGAAGGAAGCATCAAAGAGAGAAGTAAGTAGTAACTAATAAGGAGAAGGAATCACCTCTGTTCTGTATAAAGAAATCAGAATAATATTGAAGTCAATAGATAGTTAGATCCCCTTGGATTCCAATTCGACGGTGGGAACCATGTTGTCTATAGCAATGATAATGGTGATGATCAAAATGAGAGCTTGTAAGAGTAGCACGACTGGATATATAGACCAAAAGAGAAACAAAGAAGAAGAAGAAGAAGAAGAAGAAGAAGAAGAAGAAGAAGAAGAAAGACAAACTCACTAATCAGCTTGAGAGAGAGAGAGAGAGAGAGAGAGAGAGAAGTGTTGGAAATTGTAATATAGGTGAAATGATTGGAGCGAAGGTCGAGCTTGGAATGTTAGTTGGAGAAGACTAACAGTTCTAGAATTTTGATGTGCGCGCCCAGTTCACCGCTCGTTTATAAAGTGTTGTTGACTTGGGAGGCCAACACAGTATAGGACTGTCATCACAAAGACGGACAGGGCATTCCAATCAAGGACGGAGGGACTTAAATGCGCCTACCAACCCTAAAAACAGTTCATATCAGGGTCATTTAAGAGGAAGTATCTTGAAAAGAGAGGGGCTCCACAAGCTAGGGTCTTAGGTCATGCATTGGCCACGTACTTCCAAATTCAATCTCATATTAGATACGTGTCGACCATATTGGATTTTTTTATCTAAAAAATTTGATACGGAGTCATATTTTTTAACCATTGTACCCTTTTGATGTACCATATCATCAATTTAGAATCGGCTAAGTATCGGCAGACATACTTGATTCCTAAAACCCTGACACCTTCTTTTTGTTTTTTTTATCTGGGGGTGGGGGGTGGGGGGTGGTGGTGGGGTTTGGTGGTGAGGGGCCTCACTTAGAAATTATGTATGATATCTCACCAGCCCAATTACGGGTTTGTGTTGCCTGATTAGATTTCGGAGATTGGATCTACTATACATACGATCACCTGATCATACAGGTGAGAATCCAACACTTGTCATATCTCCTGCCATTATATGGATGAAGAGGGATATATCTGAAAGCAAAATGAACAGATGTTGGATGTTCACCTGTGGCTAGGACTAGATGATTGTATGAGCACATATTTATTCTCAGATTTTGAGTCTGGCTGGACTAATACAGTGGGGCTGTGGCTTGGATTGAAAGTTGCATGGATAAATAATTTTTTTTTTATTTGGTCAAGAGATTACTACTTGGCCATGTGGGTCCAATGAGAAACTTTACAGGGGCATCATCAATTTCTTAAAAAAATTATGGGAAAATGACAGGTATGCTAGCGTAGTACCTAGGAATTAGGAATGCTAGCGGCATTTTAACCATAGGATTTGATCAACATGAATTGAACCGTTGGATGGAGAGAAGATAAACAAATTTTCAATGCACGGTTGCAACACCTTTACTCTCTCTCTCTCTCTCTCTCTCTCTCTCTCTCTCTCTCTCTCTCTCTCTCTCTCTCTCTCTCTCTCTCTCTCCTCGTCGGAAAAAATTATTCATTCACCGGATCCAGCCGGAGAAAGCAAAGTAGTTGGCACAGCCGCTGTTGATGGACCGCAGCCGTTGAGGTCGAAGAAAGCTCAAAGGGAGGGGGAGAGACAGAGAGAGGAACATCAAAAAAAAAAACCAAAAAAAAAAAAGAGTGCAGCTACTGCTGGAGTAGGAGCTGGTGAGGAAAAGGGGAAGGAAGACCGTGGAGCGGCAGTATTGAGCAAATCTTGTACGACAAAAATTATAAACGGATGAGATCTTTTATCTTTCATCTGACGGCCACTATTCGCTAGCATACCTAATTCCTAGGTACTGTGCTAGCATACCTTTCCATCTCCCAAAAATTATTATTAAAACTATGAGATAATAATTTTACGTGCCGCTACCAATATTTTCTTTTTTCTTTTTTATTTTAAGAGGTAACGATATGGTTAGATCATTCGTCCATGCAGATCATGATCAACTGATGTATGTCATGTGGATGATTGATCTCTCTAGTATGATGGTCGGGATATGTTGGGGATTCTTGCAGTCTTGATTGCCCGGCCATGTGACAAAATAATAAATCCATATAATTTGTATATTATTCCACCTTATATTCATGAAGTATTGAATTATGATCTTTGTATTTTTCAACTGTTTAAAGTTGATTATATGAATTTCATGACTATGTAGCCAAATACTTTTATCACATGAAAAATAAATAATAATGACGATAAAAGAAATAAGTTTTAAGATGTTGATGAAATCTAGTTTTAGGGAAATAAAAAATAGACAAAAGAAAAACCCAAAAGGCAGTGGATTTCATGCTCGGACACATGGGGAGTAAAATGACCACCCCCGCCTATTATGAAAGATAAAAATTCCGTCGTTGTTGATGCTTCTGTATGAGATATCATTAGCCCCCACGCTGCCTTTTAAAGAACACTCTCCTATAAAAAAATATTAAAAATATAACATTATACATAAAGTATAAAGTACAACTCTAATGGAAAATTTGTTGGATTAAATTATTAAATAAAATAAAAGGAAGCTTAAATTTGTCACTCAAAACAAAACCCAAATAAATGTTTAAAATTAAGCTTGAAGTTATTAACCTTAAAATATCAATATCAAAATATTATTCACATAAAATTCTTTCATTGGATATGGCTTATAAAATAGTTTATTCTAGAGTAAAGATTAAGGATAATAAATACAATAGTTTATAATATTAAATTTAAATAAATAATAAAATATTAAAACAACATATATCAACAAAAAATAAAAATAAAAAGCTATTGTAAATATATCCATGTTATTTCATTTTATGTGCAATGCAATAAATAATCATATCAATTTAAAAAATAAAAATGACATATAAATGAAATAGCAATAAAACAATTAAATGAATCCTACTTGATAAGTGAAACTAATACAAAAGCTACCAAATAAATGATTATTACTTTTTGTAAGGTTATGCAAACCTTCAAATTTCATTTATGATATTTTCGCTTCCCCCTTTGCATGATGACAAATGACGTGTATGGGTTTATCTCCGTTGGTCAAAAGTTTGGAGTGAAAAGGATCCACTTTAATTAGACTAACTTTGGGTCGTTATCAATCAAAGGGGTATTTTAGAAAAAATAAATAAATAAAAGGAGTAGTGATTATTTGAGAAACGTAGAGAAAATGACACACGATTGTCCCAAAACAAAGCAAAACTCCTCGACAACCCCTATGGATCGACCAAGAAAAAGTAATTGAGATAAACCTACTTTCCATTGGATCTTACACATATAAGGTGTCTACTGGCTTGTTTCTATGAGAAAAAATAGTCTAACAGTGTGGGCGAAACAGTGTCAGTTTCTTAAAACCCTAACTTAACTTTAGGTCCCCAAAATTTAACCCACACTCAACCCAATCTTTCTGAGTTCATGCCTATGCCCAACCTTGTCAAGCTTGTGCCAACCTAATTAGGTAGGATTGGACCTAACTGGCCTTGATTTTTGTCAAGGTCAAGCTAACCTTGATTGACTCTGTCTTAACCATTTGTGCCCTATGCATTTAGAAAGAAAAAAAAAAAAACCTAATAGATCAAATGATCAATAACATAATTAAAATTATGAAGTGCAATATGATAATAGATGTTCAGAACATTCGACCATAAGTGTGATACCCTACTTTTTAAACCTGGTCTAATTACACAGTTGACCCGGTTTAACCATACAGGACCCGAACCGGAGAGGGTTA
>NC_056565.1:41466346-41493975 GCF_013358625.1 Macadamia integrifolia
GACAGGTGGGCTGTTCGACCCACCCGAGAGGCTCCCGACGTGATTTTTAAGTCTGAATGGACCCAAAACGGACGTACGACTTTCTTTTAGGATTCTAAACATGATTTTATCACCAAATATTGTTATTTTTGACCCCAAAGTGGTGAAATACTAACCCCATTCACTTATGATAGGTTCACCAAAACTTACACTTTTCCATCGGATCTCACCCGTACCAGGCGTGAATCTTTGTACACAACAGGTAAGTGGGGAGAGGATGTTTGACCTTGTTTCAAGGCTTGTTTGGCATTCATTTAATTGTATCTAGACTAGCCATGTCATCATGCAAATGCTATGTAGCTTAGTCATCCTCATATTTGTATGTCATGTGTGTTGTGTTTATTTTCTTAATGTCAAATGGTGATGTGCTTATGTGATGAATGTTGACATCATTGTGCATAATGCATTAATAGACTAGATGCCGTAGCCGGCTTGGAAATGAGTGCAATGGTGACCCCTGGAATGGGACGTGGAGGCACTATGCAATCATACTATGTCATATAGGAGCATGCGGTGTAGGATTATTATCTTCCCGTGCTACGACCCTTCCCAGTAGGGGTTGAGGTGTTGGGTTACCATTTGGGGGAAAGCAGTGGTCGCGGTTGTTGGGTCACTGTGGCTGGTAGACATACGCCCGGTTGGTCATTAGGACAGTCGGTAACCTCGGTGGTATATTCAAGAGGGCCAATCGTACTGCTTTTAAATTACTATAGTCAGCACATTTATTTTCTGTCATTTACTTTTATGTTGAGAGCCGGTGGTCGGCATGTTTTACTTTTTCGAGTACTCACGGTGGCCCTTCTCCGACAGCCCTATGGGCGTATCGTGGGATGAAGTTCGCGGCTCGTACCCGGAGTATACGCGCACTGTGGTTGTAGTAGCACTAAACCAAAAACTTAGTAATGTTGTTAGGTGGATGTGATTAAAAATGAATTGCATAGCATATAGTGCATATGGTTGTGATTGTTGTGTGGACTGCTGTGTGGTCCTTCTTTTCACTTACTGAGCTAGTGAGCTCATCCCACGTGTGCACCCCTTTTTAGAGGATTTTGCAGGTCATCAACCTAAAGAGCAAGGGTCGGGGCCCACAGTTGAATTCCCTAAAGATGATTGGTGGGTCCCCAAGGAATTAGAGCACGGCACGGATTGCTCGTGCGAGGGCTGTGCTGTGGGACCACAGTTTTGATACCGAGCTGAGCTTACTCTTTGAATTTTTGGTGATCCCTTTTGTGTACTTGATGTGTAAATTGTATTCTTCTTGTGTAACTATCATACATGCGGGCCCACATGTACTTAACTATGTATTACAATTTGGGTATCAAGTATATTGGGGAAAATTACAGGTAAATTAAGTCTTCCGCTGAACTCTTGAATGATTTTCTTAGTTGTGTGTATGCTGTGGTTGGATACTGTATCAGATGATCCTGGCAGGTTTGGGTTAACCGGAGTTAACCCAGTCACTGGTCCGGTTCTGTGTGAACAGGGTGTGACAATAAGAATCAATGATGGAAATTTCATTATTTTGAATAAAATAATAGAATGATAACCCTATATTATATTATATTATATAAATCATGCTTGAAACCAAGGTTGGCCTCAATCTAACCCTACCTCATAGTCAATGTAGTGTATTGCAATCCTAATGCATCCTCAAGATTATAAATCTTAACCCAAGCCTTATTCAAGTTCATAATGAATCAAGACAAATTTAGATAATTAGGGTCAAACTTACACCCCTGAAGACCAACAATTGCGTCTATTGTTAAGGGCCAAATGCACCCTGACAATTCCAACAAAAAGCGATTGAGAGTTGAGCCAGGTCGATTAACCATACCCCACTGTAGTCGAGGAACTCAAAGACGAATAAATTGTATCCTCAAAGAAATCCATATATCTTACGTGGCACACGCTTTAGTGCGTTGTCTAAGGGAATGCCACTCAAGCATAGCATACCTATTAACATGGAGATATGATAATAAGGGTAAAACTTACACCCCTGAGGACCAACAATTGCGTCTATTGTTAAGGGCCAGATGCACCCTGACAATTCCAACAAAAAGCGATTGAGAGTTGACCCGGGTCGATTACCCATACCTGACTGTAGTCGAGGAACTCAAAGACGAAGAAATTGTATCCTCAAAGAAATCCATATGCTTTATGTGGCACACGCTTTAGTGCGTTGTCTAAGGGAATGCCACTCAAGCATAGCATACCTATTAACATGGAGATATCCTAACACAAAGGAGATGCACATTCTCTTGAACTTGCAAATGAAAGGACTTGTGACCTCTATATCCTTACACTTCGTTGGAGCCTAGCTTCTTTCTTTTTTTTTATTCAGTTGGTACAAGTGGGATTCTAGCTTACATGGAGCAAAGTGAGGGGAGAAGCTCCTTAATAATAGTCTAAACAAAAATATATGGTTAGGTGATGATATATATCTTTTTGCTTTTACATAAGTCCTCTCGTGTTGATATATATTTGCAAAAGCAAAATGATACATGTCACCGCCTAACTGTATGTGTAAGGGTATCAAATCGGAACCAAAATCAAGAATCGAATCCAATTTCGGACCAAATACCCTGAACCGAATCAAACCCTTTATAATATGGTTAAATCTTGGAACTGAAATAAGTATTTATAATTCGGTTCGATCTGGATTTATGCCAAGAACTGACGGATCTAACCGAAATCGGACCGACTAACTTAATGTCATTTTTTCTCTTTAACTAAAAACTTGGCGTAACTTATATGGAAACCGACATAATTAATCACCTAAATGATAAATCGTCTAATAGAATTACAATTATAATCCAACTGTAGAAACCCTTTTTTCTTTTTTCTTTTTTTCATTAGGACTCATGAATTGTGAGTTAAATGATCTACTTAAACGTAACTCTTCAAGTTTGAAGAATTATGTTCTTCCTCTTCTCACGATTAGCATAGCAGCAAATCTTTGTCTTAGACAAAGTTACAGTGGTCGAAAGTGTCCCTTCTTCCTTTTCTCACAATTTTCCAATGGCTTTTCGGTCGATTCTTCTCAACAACATTATAGTAGGTTGGTTTTCCATTTGCCATTGTTTATTGCATGTTCCCGAATATGAACCATAATAGGACCAGGTTCGGATAGGTCGGGTACGAGTACCAATTTTTAGAACCGAGACGGGACTTGGCCCGATTCTAGATCACACTAACAGTCTTTGAAACCAAACCCAGAACCCGACCGAATGTCTAGTTCCAAACCAATTGATACCCTTACGTATGTGAAGCGTGAGGTGATTTGGGTTTGCAACAAATTTCAAAAGTTGGGTCTTAAGGGTAGGGGTGCAAGTTTGACCATGGCAACCAGCCCGCCTTGAGCTTGCATTGGCCTTCCCTGAGCTCGACCCTGATTTATTGAGTGTTTGATGGTCATTTTCTTAAGTCTGGTAATCATTATCCACTATGGTTGTATAAACCACTTAAATTTCTTAACTAATGATGTTTTTTTATATTTAATTTTTATTATACTTTTCATTTCCAAGGAATTTAGATTCAAGATCAAATGAATTTTTAGTTATTTCATATTTTGTAGGGTTAGGGTATACCCGGCCTTCGGTGACAAATCGGGATCAGGGCCAATCAGGGACATCTTTGCCCGACCGTGTCCAATCAGGGGCGACCTGGGCTGGGCTGAGCCTTGTAGGGTTGGGCTTAGATTGAAGTTTTCAGGCTCTGGGTCAAAATTCAGGGCAGGCTTCGGTCCAAGTAATGGGACTCAGTGTTGGACCAAGGTTTTAAGAAGCTCGGCCCAACCTGACCCTATTGCAGCCCCAATTAAAGGTGTCAATCGATTTGATTTTGGTTATTTGGTTTGATTCATGACATTTTGTGAACACATTTTGCTCTCCTTATTTGATTTGTCAAGTATATTGGAAAGAGTTTTTAGTGTTCTAAATTTTGTTTTGTATTGGTTGAGGAGAGTAAATAATGTATAATAGATGGTACAATGTACAAGTACAAAATGTTCATGAAATTTCTGGGCTGTAACAAGATTGTAAAGGACATGGGCAACGAATGCATGGAGTATTCTAGTGGAAACTAATGAGAAGTGGTATATGGCTAAAGTGTCCAATATTCAATAATCGGGAATGGCATATACATAGGACGACTGCTAATAGGACCGGACTTGTATATGTACATGGATCATTGGTTCGGTTTCAAAATAGCAATTTTGGCTCGGTTGATCAAACGGTTTACTGAACTGAGAAAAAAAAATATTTTTTTTGGCTATGCTGTGTTTGGTAGCCAAGAGAAGAAAAGAAAAAAAAAAAATTTTGCATTTTTTTTCTTGTTTTAAGAAATTATCTTTTTTTCATAAAAAAAAAAAAGAAATTATCTTTGTGTTAGGAGAAGATTATTTTTTCAAATTTTAAAATTCATCTTGAAAATGATGAAGTTTTCTTTTGTTGTGAAAAAAAAAATCTTACAAAAAATATAAGAAACACATAAGAAAATATAAAAAATTATCTATTTATTTATTTATTCTTTTCTTATAATAATAGACAAATATATAGTAAAAATTACACGTGCAAATGCACGTGTGGCAATATGTTGGGGGTTAGAGGACTTGAAAGAGAGATAGAGTTTGAGATAGAAAAGGAAATCGGGGAGAGAGAGAGAGAGAGAAATAAAGGTTTCCAGCTCAAATTAAATAATATGATAAATGTTATTCTCAATTCACCTATCAATAATGCATTTTTTTCTCTCTTATTTTTTTTTTTTTTTTATTTTAAAGCAAAATTATTTTCTTGGATCACAAATAAGTAAAAAATGTGAATGTGTATATATGGATATCAAAATTGTTATCGTGACTTTAGAGTACGTCATACTTTAGTATGCGTTGTTTGTTTGATGCAATGTTCTTGGACCTAAAGTTTATTTATTTTTCAATGTTAGACAAGCTCAGAGAAAAATAGTATTTTGAAATGTCTATACGGCATTATGAATGGTACAATAATGCCAATAAATGAAAACCAAATAGTGGCAAGAAAAATATTTGATTCGTCATTTTTCAATATTACAAATTAAAACCAAAACCATCGTTATGTAATTTTTTATTTTGTATAAGTATATAGAATAATCTATAAAACTAAAATCACAAAAGGTTTACTACGATAATTCAAAACACAAACGGGTGTTAGTCTACTTTACCGGCAAACCTTGAGCAACATCTCCATACCTTATTCTCCTTAAATTACTATTGAAACAAGGAAGATAGCTAATTAGAGCATTATAAGGAGCTGTTGCAATGAGCACAAATCTAAAAAATAAGTAGTTAGATAATAAGAGTAATATTTGAAAATACTTTGGTAAACAACATGATATCACTTAAATTGCATAAGATGAAAAGAAAATGCTATATTATAATGGAAACCATCGACTCCTCAGACTCTCAATCAACGATAAGGACTTGCAACAATTCCAATATTTTAAAAAATTTGTATTCTATATATACAGATAAACTAAGAAAATTGAAACCACAGAAACGAAAAGAAGTCCATGAACAAAATAACTATGAAATAAAAAACACTATCAATGTATACTAGTTTGATAAAGGGGCATACCCTAACAGCTGATACTCAAATCTCAACAGCCATGACCAAATCAGTTCTCAATTGTAATTTCTAATTTTTTGTTTGACAAAATAGACCCTTAAAGACAGGGTTATGGCTAAGGATAACAACAACTCTACAAAAAAACATCTTCCTACTTGAGTACTTCGAAAAAATGTTCCAATTTCTTTCATTCCTTTTAATCTTCATCCTAAACAAATCATAGGATTGATACATTTCTTTAGACAATGATCTGTGTCCACCAACATGTTAGGCTTCATCTTTGCATTTGTCAAAATTTGAGGGGGAGGGGGTTGATCAATTTATTTCCTTATATATATTAATGTTACTTCCCCTTGGTGGAATCCTTCACATTTCAGTGTTTTTCAAATAATTTTCTTCTCTCACTATAAAAAGTTGTTTTTTTTTTTGTTCATGGGTGGATGGATGGCCATGAAACCTTAGTTAATAACAATAGTGGCAACAAATTGTGATGGGAACAAACAATTTTTTATTTTTTATTTTTAAAATGAACTGATAACTTAAAAATCGTACCTCCAATATGTATATGACAGATTCAAAACCTGAAAAAACAGAAATGAATTTAGTAATTGAGGATGAAAATGTAGAAAATAAATGTATCAAGCAATCCAAACATAAAGATAAAGGATATCAATTGAGGAGATTCTTAAACCTCTATGACAATGATCGGGGAATCCAGAATAACAAAAACTACAAAACCAACCAGACAAACCCTAAAAGGATTTCAGAAAGAGAAAAAAGAACAAGTACCCAAAACCCAAAAACTGAATTATACAATCTCATCTCCAGGTGAAATATTAAACAACTAATTGGAAAATTGAATTATTAGGAAATCTTAGAGAGATTAGAACCTAAAGAAATTTGTGATCAACGAAACATTTATTTAACCAATTCCCTAAAGCCCCATTACCCATCATATCGAGAGGAATCAATATCCAAAATGACAAATCCAACCCTGAGAAGCAAAATCTGAACAATTAAAAGCATTACAAGACTCATTAACAAATCATGCAACCGTACAAAAAATCATTTTTGTGCCCTCGAATAGAACTACAGTGAGACAACTAACACTTTATTTTCACATTAAAAAATAAGAAGAAGAAGAAGACAACTTTATTTTCACAAAACTTAAAAATTCAACCACAGGTAGGAGAGAAGAGAAAACAATAAAGAAAAAATAATGTCCACATCCAATTAAAACCTTATGATATGTTCCCAGTACGCTAACCAGACGGATAATTGCCCGAAACCTGGAACTCTCTATGCTTCCAAAACTCTAACATGCCCGAGTCCATACTACGTTACTCGACCACAACACAAACTCAATTTCAAGCCTCATTCGACCCAGTTCCAAAAAGAATAAGCTCATTAGACAATTGAGGAAAAGCGATGACAACCCTAACTAATATATCAAATTGAGTTTCTTCTCCAATGGAAAACAAAAATACCTTCGATGGAGTCGGTTCCGAGACCAAGAAGCGAGCTCTTTCAGGAAGTTAAAGAAACTCCTCGTTCGATTAATTAATTAGTAGGTGATGTTTTGAGTGGATAAACGGATTGTAGGGCTGCATGTGACAAATAATCATTGATTGTTGGATGCGTCGGGAGCAATAAAATTAAGGTGGACGGAAAGAGAGCGAGCGAGTGGGATTTGCTTCTCTTTGTTTCCCTCTACTCCTTTTTTTCTTTTTTGTTTTTCCTGTGCAGATTGCAATGGGAAGACGAGAAACTGTGGAAGCCTTTTAAACCTTCATTGTCGTTCCTCTTCAAAGCCTTTATGATGGAAATTATAAGAAAAAATACAATAATATTTGTGCTTATTAGGAAAAAAAAAAATGGTAATAATTATAATATTTTTTTTGGAAAATAATAACCATAATTAATAATAATATAAGGTGCATATATAGCTCTAGGGATTCGACTTTAAATAAGCAAAATGGGTAAAATAGACAAAGAAAAAATTAGCCATAAAGCATTAGTACATGCTTATATATAAGGCAAAAGTTTTTCTAGTCGGCACTATAGCTAACAATATAGCTGGTCGGGACCAATCTCGTTCTTTTAAATGGAATCCAAATATTTCAACCGTCCATTACAATATTTACCCAAGACTTAGGACACTATTAGCAACATCTTCAAGACTCAAGACACCCAGCTCCAGGTCAAGCATATCGTCTTCCGACTTCACATCATCTCAGTCGTCGAGCGAAGACCAACTCCAGTTGTTAGACAGCTCTAGTAAGGCCCTGCATTATCTCTCTCCTTCTCGCATGGTACTCTTGGTCTCACTCTCTGGTCTCTTGATTATCACCCATGTTCTCTCTCTATCGGCATGTACTTGTTCCCTTTCTCTTGGTCCACCCTTTCTGATTTTCAAACTGATACAAATGATAAATTTTCCTTTTCCCTTGGAACCCACTTATTCACATACTCAATCAAGACTATCAGAGCTAGGTTCTTCTCCTCATTTTCCACCTTTTTCCTTTTTCCTATGATAGTTTGCCCACGGGTCTCTGATCAAATCATATCAAACTTCAATTTTTTTTACCAAAGGGATAGATTTTCTTTTTTATTTTCGGTACAAATCGAAGGGATAGATTGAAGGTTGTTTCAGAGGACAATTAAATTCTTTTAACAGTTTTGGTCATGTGACTAACAATGCTGGTGCTTCGAATTGTGCTGCGGAACCGCAATTCTTATGCCGAGCTGAGCTCCACTTTTAATGCCGAGCTGAGCTCTACCTTGTGATGTTGAGCTGGACTCAACCTTTGATATCGAGCTAAACTCTAGGCTTTGATACCGAGCCGAGCTATATACTCTGATTTTTTATGATTTCTTTTATGTACTTGATATGTGAATTGTACTATTATTGTGTAAATATCATGCCTACAACAAACACCCATAACATAGGGTTTTTACAAGGTTAGACAATTTATGTACATCTCCGGAGTAATGCCTGTAAAGGCTTTATACCTACTCAATATACTACTTTTTACTGTACCCATAGTCGGGAGCAGCCATACCTAATTTTCTTAAGCTGAAGTTGAGATGGCACTCGCAGTGCCGGTACAATGTGTAGCACCCACTACACAGGAGCATCCACTCCTGGTGTTTAGCACCCACTAAGCACTCAATAAATAATACAGTAAATTTAGACTTATATCAATGCCCTACAGTCAAACTCTGCCTAGCATATAATTCCACAACTAGCTAGCATGCTTACAGTTCATCCACAACTAACTTAGCATGTATACATTCATCCATAACTAACCCTATTATACATACATGCATATAATGTAAATCAAAGGTTACAGAATCTCACAACCGATTGCCTGAGATGACTGAAAACTTGTACTGACGAGTTTAGTGTTCACACCTTCTCTCTCATTGGCTTATTGCTTTTTAAAACAAACACATCCTTACTTTATTCTCTTCTTCCCTGACTTTGAGTTACTGTATCATTAACACACCTCAACCACCTATTTTACCTCATTTAATGGCCTAAGAACATTTATCATCAAGTATTCATATTCATTCAAAGACCAACAAAGAGGGGAGAACTTCTCTTACCAAAACTATAGCCTTCCTTCATTCAAAACCCATTTTTCTTACTCCATAGTGTAGGGCTTAAAAAAAATGAAGAAGTAGCAACTTGGTTCAACCAAATCCGAGTTAAAACGAGGGAGATATGACAATTTGAAGTTAAAGCAATGAGATAGTCTGAAATGGAATCTTCGTAGAGGTGGCGTATGCTACATCGGCGGCGCGTGCAACAGAGGCGCAGATCTAGCCATAGATCTCATCAAAAGGTATTTCTTAATCTGAGCCGTCCAATTAAACTAATGGACAATAAATCTAAACTATAGGTTTTGAATTTCTATGACGTCATCAAGACGTACGCGCTGACATTATCAGAGGCATTGTAGATTACCGATTGGTTGGTGTAGCGAGTTTTACGATACGCTGTCGACTAACTTTAACAAAGCTCCATCGATATTGATCGTTAGATCGAAACCGATTTGATATGATTGGCTCATATCAAGATATGGAGAATCTCTTTATAGATTTTATGCACATGCGCTACACACAATCAATACTCAATATGGTTAGGCGTCACACCATAATATCTAATACACTCCACCAATGACAAGCCTCGGGTAAGCATCTTCAACGCAAGCTCTTGCACGAATCGTCATATCTGAATATGACTGACGTGGCTAAATCTGAGCCGTGTATTAAGGATCCCTCTGATTCTTGTATATACACAGAAGCCCTTGCCTTCGTATTTCCAGTGCTAAACACCCCTTATCAACTAAGACCTTCAAAATCTCAAAATTACATAAAAGCCCTCCAAATTTCAAAAATAAATTATGAAAAATCCACCCAACACCGCGAGCATACTGATGAATGTTCAGTTTGGATTTTCGAACCCGCTTTACGGAAACACTTATAACTTTTTTCATACGACATTCGATCGAGATGAAACGAAGTGCGTTGGAACCGTAACTAAACTCTCTACGACTTTCCAGAAGGCTCAATCATCTGACTCAACCATATAAAAAGACCAAAATGCCCATAGACCTTTCCAATGACGCATCTTTATCATAAGGAATCGGTATGCGATGAAATCATAACCGTTGAAAATATTGGATTTTTTTTTGTATTGTTACATGGAGAACACTTCCTTTAAAAAATGAATATTCAATGCCGAAACTGCCATCGACTGCCACAAATGCCGTAACTTCTTCATACGGTATCGGAATGCGACAAAATTAGATACACTGGACTAGATAATTTACAATCAATATTTTTAATGAAAAATGTCTTCCAAAAATATCATATTCACTGCCGAAAATGCCCTCGAGCGTAAATATGCCAATTTTGTTAGTTTTGACCCAGAAACCCACACCACATACTAAGAATGTATCAAACCATTCCATGCATACCAAGCGGCATTGTTATCTCATCGGTGACACTGGACACTACTATGTCATCATTTTCATCAATGTCACCCAAACTGGCCACATCATCACCACCACGTGGCCGGGTTGTCAACAAGGACAACCATAAAATAACACGAATTTCAAATAATTATCATCGAAATCGGAACAGAGAGCACCTCGCCCATCTGTCAATCCAAATTATTATGAATATTATGCCTTTTGAACAATTCATGATACTGAATTTGTCAGCTAAATGTTAGACAAGTCCACAAGGGGTAGACAAAGATTTACACGATGGAGTCGCTGAATGTTTGGACTTTATCATCCCACTCCATCAAACACTTCATCAATCTTACTTCTGCAACAACCAGAAGAACCATATCACCAATGGTGGTCATCAAGTGTTGCTCTTCTACCTCTTCATCCTCTGTTCGTAATAGGAAAAGGTCGTCCTCTTTTTTCTTCTTATTCTTTGTAGACTCCATTTGCGCCATTTGCATTAAGAGGGCAAACCCTTATGACAAAGACTCGACTCCCACTTCCTTCATTGACAGAGGCACATTGGGGAGGAGACGAGAGGAAAGAATATGAAAAAGGGAAAGGGGCGTCAATCAATGAAACATTCCAAGAAGAAAAGGGTATTCATGATCGTTGTTCATATGTATACATCCTCTATATTTCTAATATAGATAATATTCCACATCGGCGTATTAAAATCTTGTACTTCTAATCAATGACTTAAAAAGTACTCCTCACAATATTCCTAAATGGGTTGACAGACCAGAAAACCTCAACGCTATAAATAAATAAATAAATAAATAAATAAATAAATATATATATATATATATATGATTTTTTTTTTTATTCTTGTTTACCATTTCAAAATTTTATATTATTTTATTTTCTTCTCTTGGCTACCAAACACGGCCCTAAAACCGAAAACTAAATCGAAAGGAACTTCGCGCGCGTTGAACGCTTAAATGGTTAGGGTTTAAGAGTGTACCATCGAGACAGAAACAGCGATAAACCCTCGACCTGGGTTTTCTTCTCCATTTCCTCTGTGAGAGAGGTGAGTGCAGTAGAAGGGTAGAGGAGAGCTGAAGGTTCTTTGATGGCGATCGAATGAAATCTTCATTTAGTACAAGTTCAAACGCTCGTTTAGCTCCATCCATGGCTTTCTCTACCAGACTCCGTCTCACCGCCTCTTATATCTCGCGTTACCGGCTCGCATTTCCCGTCGCTTCAAGTTGCCGCCTCTTCTCTGGGCCCCGTCACGGTTTCTCAGAGCTTCGTTTCCTCTCAAATTCCCCTTCTAGGCTCGTTCGCCCTGTGAGAGCCAGACGCAGAGAAGAGTCCGATAGTGAGGGAAAAGACGAGGGAGGGGAAGGAAATGGGAGTTTGCTTGTGAAGGATGATGCTAAGGAAGTACGGATTGTTCCGATCGAACTTCACAAGGAGGCAACCGAAGCCTACATGGCGTACGCCATGTCGGTGCTGTTAGGCAGAGCGTTGCCGGATGTTCGTGATGGATTGAAGCCAGTGCACCGTCGAATCCTGTGAGTGGGCCTTGATTCGTTACCACTCAGTTTGATGTGAGTCTTATTGGCGAAATGATTACTGGCATATTTGTTAATGGTTTTTGGTAGCAGTGGAAACTGATTTGTTGCACAGGAAAAAAAAATTTCAGATCCCTTTTGTAATTTTGGACTTCTTGGTCCTAGCCGATGGGGAAAACAGTTTATTAAAAATTCGTGGGTTGTTAGGTTATCTTGCAGCTTTTCCACGACTTGTGGCCATCTGACTTTATTTTACTACTTTAACTCTCACTATTGTTTATCTTTTTAGAAGCATGCTGTGTCTCTAACTCTATTTTGGATACGATAGAGAATTCCAACTTGCTCATATGCCTGATTGGATGTGGAAATTTATTCGATGACAGTTTCTGTGGAATGTGCTCTCTGACATTGATTAATGAGGGGTAGAAAGGATTAGGTTTCTAACTTTGGATTTGTTGAATACTTGAATATAGTCTTGAGTAGCACCGCTAGGCAGGAACGGGAGCTGGAGTGAGAGTATGAAGAGGATATAGACTGGTACTAGTTTGTTTCAGAGACTCCTTGGGGGTAGTGCTGATGCACTTCTAGTAGAGGGAGTAGTCAGTCGCTGTCCATGACAAATTTGGCTTCTGACTTCTCCATTTTGTTGGTATCAGTGATTGACTTTATAGGATCACATGGGTTAAGTAGGTTCCGGCTCCTCAAAAGATGCGAACAGATTATAGAGGTTATGTTGTCTCAATTGTCTGGACATTTCTTCATTCTTTATTCATCATATAGTAGACTGTGGGGTCAAGTTTTGGTGGTGCGGATTTTTCATCCTCCTTTTGCCCCAAAACTAAGCACCTTGTTTTTTGAGACTCCGCATTTATTCAATACTCAGCTTATGTAGCACCTACAACTGGAGCACCCACTCCAAGGTTTACCCAGCATACAACCGAGAAGGCACACGCAATGCCGATACAAATAGCAGCACCCACACCGGTGTCTAGCACCCACTAAAACACCCCTTTAAGAGTAAAGATAACAATACTGGGGCTTATAGGAGTTGACCTACAATCAAGCTCAAGTTAGCATGCATTCACAATAATTTCCTCCTACAGCTAGTAGGCGTACATTAACTCAAATAGCGATGGAAAAGTATATATGGAGATGGAAATGCTTACAACCCTTGTTTGGTGTACATAGAGTTGTCTCATAGTACTTTCTCTGCACATTGGAATCGTCAACTCCCGTCTAGAGTAGGAACTTTGAATCTTCAATTATGCACATCAACTTGGGCATTACACAAAACTTGCTCTACGTCTCTTCTACTTCAATGCACAAAGGGGCCACAATGTCTTCTTTTCTCTCTTCTCATGGTTTGGAAGCAATAAACCATCAACCTTCCTCAACTACCTTCCACCCCCCCCCCCCCCCCCCCACAATTAATGGAGTAAATGAAGTTCTCATAAGGCAACAAAGGCCATCAAATGCTCTACCAATAAAGGGGAAACCCTCTCTCACCAGAACCATGGGTTTTTTCCTTCTCTTAGATTTGTTGACATGCTTCCATAGGATAGCTAAAAAAACCAAGAAGAATGCAACTTGGAATGACCAAAATGGCCTTCTAGATCGAAAGCTACACCCATTTTAAATTCAGCTAGTGAGAAAGCTTTATTCAGAATCTTCCAGGGCAGCATAGGCTATGCTGGGGGCGTCTGGCGCAACGTCATAGCTCTTACCCCTTAAATCTCTTAAAAAGGTGAGGTGTATATGGGGCGTCAGATATGTTTAAAGGCATGGAAGATTTGTACCAAAGGATTCAAATCCCATCTAACGTAAATACTGACGTCTCTGTTGAGCTGACATCATCAAGAGGCAATGTATCACGCTCCCATTGGATGTGCGGTATGAGAATCGCAGGAGCTGCTGGATCACAAGCGCAAAAAGCAAGAAGCGATCTGGCCCTTTCGATCAGGATCTAGGAGCATAAGTCCCTAGGGACTATGGGGACTACGAGCTTCTCATATTCACAAATAGGCCCCTTTGCCTTTTGAAGTATATTAAAAGGGGCTGCCAACTTTCAACTTATTGCAATGGGCCCCCTCAGCCTATATTTTGCCTATAGAAACTCCCCAGCACCTCTTAGATTCAATCTGGGCCCTCCTACGGGAATCGCCGTATCTCCTTTATAAAGATTCAGATCGAGTCGAAACAAATTGTGTTTCATTTACGACTTAAAGCTGTACAAACTTCTTAAACACCCCATTAACAAACTCAGCCATGTGAAATGACCAAAATGCTCCTAAATTGTTTCTAGGCCGTAACTTCTTCATCGATATCAAATTGAGACAAATTCAGGTGCGATGGAAAGCATTTTTTGTATTCTATGACTTACATGCAGAAGTCAACACCCAAAAAAATGCATTCATGCTTAAAATGCCCCCGAGTGAGAATATGCCAAAATTTCTAATATTGGGTCTGGAAATCTGCATTGCGAACCGTGGCTGCACTCATATCACTCAAATGACTTGACACCACACAATACTGCCATGTCATTGGAGAGATCAGAGATCGTATGGTGCCACCTCATCACTGTTGGCTGCGCCATCACTATCATGTCGTCGAGGTTGCCAATAAGGACAACCATAAAACAATAATATCCCTTTTTGGAGTTGTTGGCTACCTTTTCATCCCTAGTTTGATAAAACAAACAGAACACGCTCTTCCATACACTCCAAACGTAGTGATGAGG
Source organism: Macadamia integrifolia (assembly GCF_013358625.1). Taxonomy (NCBI): domain Eukaryota; kingdom Viridiplantae; phylum Streptophyta; class Magnoliopsida; order Proteales; family Proteaceae; genus Macadamia; species Macadamia integrifolia. Next base: position 41,481,258 of record NC_056565.1, read on the forward strand.
AATCTCTCTCCCCCCTTTGACAACAAATACAAAGGGAAGCAATCAGATTCCCCTTGAGTCCCATATGAGGGAATAAGAACAAGCAACATGCTCCCCCTTTCCCTGTGCACCTAGTGCTTGGGAAGAATGACCATTCTTAGCTTTTGTTTGAGAAATTCAAACTGCTATTTGGAAAGCAGTTTAGTGAAGATACTTGCTCTGCCATGGGAACAAACTTCAGTCTAACTTCATCTTCTGTGACTTTGTCTCTCAAGAAATGTACTGGATCGCAATGTGTTCTTTCTTGAATGCATAACCGGATTCTTGGGTATGTTGTTGCACTGGTGTTGTCACAACACATTGGCACTGCTTGCTCTACCTAAACACTCAGATCCCTCAATATCTGCTTCATCCACAACACTTCTCTACAACAAGATGTAGCTGCAACGTAGTTTTGCCTTTGCCATTGAAAGTGAAATTGAATCTTGCTTCTTACTATTCCAAGCTACCAAATTGATCCCCAAATAGAATGCATCTCAACTAGTGCTTTTCCTATCATTAGCATACCCTGTTCAGTCTGCATTAGAATAGGCTGACAAAATGAGGCTTTTGTTCTTTGGATTCCATAACTTGGGGTCACTGGTCCACTTTAGCTACCTGAAATTCCTCTTCACTGCTGCCACATGTGTTCCCCTTGCCCCTGCTTGGAATCTTGCCACCATACACTGCTTCTAAGATGTCAAGCCTACTTGATGTCAGGTACTAGAAACTGCCAATCATTGATCTATACGACATGTTGACATGTGATCAACTGATGGAGAGTCATCTTCCTTGCTCAACTTGTCATTATAGATGTATTAACAGGTTTGCAATCCTCCATTGTGACATACTTGGTTTAAGGGATAAAATTGCTTCTTTCATTTGATTGATTTGAAAACCCAAGAAAAATGAGAGTTCAACCAGCATGGACATTTCGAACTCATCTTGGATCCTCATTGCAAAATCTTTACACCACTCATCTTTGTGGTCCCCAAGGATGATGTCATCAACATACACAACCGCTAGAAGTTAACTGCTTTCTTTAGTTCGGATGTAGATGTTACTGTCCACTAAACCCTTATTGAATCGTAATTTGCGCAAGTAGAAATCCAATATGGAGTACCATGTCCTTGGAGTCTGCTTCAGACCATACAAGCCTTCCTCAATTTGCATACAAGATTGGGGTCCTCCCTCAACTGAAAACCATTTGGTTGTTTTGTGTAAACTTCCTCTTCCAAGTTCTTATTTAGAAAAGTTGATTTCACATCCATCTGGTAGACCTTGAAGCCCTTGTACACTGCCAAATCCAAGAACATTTTGATAACTTCAAGTCTTGCAGCAAGAGCAAAAGTCTTCTGGAAGTCAATGCCTTCCACTTGAGCATATCCCTTGCATACAACTCTTGCCTTGTTACTCACAACTTGACCATCTTCATTGAGTTTGTTTTTGAAAACCCATTTGGTGCCAATCACATTTTTGTCAATTGGCCTAGGAACTAAGTCCTATGTATGATTTCTCTCTATCTGGTTAAGCTTTTCATTCATGGCCTTTATGCCTACTTTCTTCTTCAACAATTCTTGGTTCTACTTGTGAAAGAAGAGAGTAGGTATTGGTATTTATCCTTTTAGTCTGAACACCTGCAGTGGGATCACCAATAATCAAATTGTTTGTGCCCTGTTGATCATTTTTTTTTGTGCCTTCTTTGATCATCTGACCTTACTTCAACTTGCTTATCATCACACTCATATTTGCTTATGGGTCCATTGTCAATATTGTCATTCTAATCATTAAGATCTTCAAAATATGGAAGTGCATTACCTGAGCTTGAGGTTACATCTCTGTTCTCTTCAGCAATGACAGTTGTAGTCTTCACAATTTTCCCAAGGCTGTTATTGTAGCATCTGTAGGCCTTACTTGAAGTGGAATAGCCTAAGAATATGCCTTCATCAGCCCGGTCATCAAGTTTTCCCAAGTCTTGGTTTGTATTTATTATATAACACTAGTTGCCATAGACCTTAAAGTGTTATGCTATAGCTCTTCTACCAAACCAAAGTTTGTAGGGTGTCTTGCTTTCGTTTGGTCTGAAACCTATTATGGATGTACACTGCAGTTAAAGCTATCACCTACCAGAACTTTTTGCCCATGCCATTCTCTGCCAACATAGTTCTAGCCATGTCTTGAACATTTTTGTTCTTCCTCTCTGCAACATTGTTTTATTGGGGTGTTCTTGAAGTTGAAGTTTGATTCCTGATACCATGTCATAGCAGTATTCTTTAAAGTCTCTCCAACTTTACTCACTACCTCTGTCATATCTCTGACATTTTATCTTCTTCCTTGTCGGATTTTCAACTTGCTTTTTAAAGATCTTAAATCTTTCTAATGCTTCTGACCTATATTTTAGAAACATCACCCATGTCATCTTGGAATGGTCATCAACAAACAACATGATGCATCTTTCTCTTGAAGTGCTAGGTGCCCTCATAGGACCACACAAGTCTGTGTGAATCAACTCTAATGGTTTGCTAGAGTAGTACTCCTTTGACTTCAATGAGATTCTTGTGTGCTTCCCTATTCGACAAGATGCACAAATGGGATTGGAAGGTTTCTTCAATACTGGAATATCTCTCACTGCCTTCTTTAAAGAAATCTTGGCAAGGTTCTTGAAACCAATATGCCCATGTCTTTTGTGCCATAGCCATGTCTCCTCATCCATGCTAACCATGCAAGAGTCCTTCACTATCTCTGTCAAGGTGCACAAGTTCGCTGAAGTCTTCTGTCCTATAGCTACCACCTTTCCAGTACTTGGTCTTTTTATTTCACACTATTGGCCGTTGAAAGTAACTTCATGCCTTTTGTCACAGATTTTGCTGATGCTAAGTAGGTTGTGCTTGAGCCCTTCAACATAAAAAGACCTCTTGGGATTTTGCTTCCCCATTGTTGACACTGATATAACGCTTTCCTATAATTCTGGCACCATTATTATTGCCAAATTTCACAGATCCACCTTTAAAGTCTTATTTCCTTGCCATGTTCTCAAGTTGCTTCCAAGTTCCAACAAACTTACGGTCAACAAATATTGGATGTTGGAGACAGAACTAGACTTTCAATGTGAAGATTATTGTGAGAACATTGAACTCCAAACCTTTCTAAAATTTTGCTTTGAGTGCAGAGTTGTTTGACAATTTCCTGATAATTCATCTAGGTGTTTACATAAATTGATTAAACATAACAAACACAATTTAAAGGTCTCATGAAAAATGAATAAATTATCTTTACAACAGGGCATCTATGCCTCTTGCAATCTTCAAATTTGGAGCTATCTGTTAATTCTGACAATTGAATCTCTCTTGGTGTATTGGCTGGTTTGTTGTCATGGCGAGGGTTTTTGTGGGCCTTGGAGAAACCTCTATTTGATGATAGAGGAATTTTTAGCTAAAGTGTTAAAACCGTCGTCCGTCATCTCCATCTCTTGCCAAAGTCCCTCTTTTCTGTAGCACAGTTAAGGAGCTTGAGAAAGAAATATCCCTGAAGCCTTTAAAGTGCCTACTGATGGCCTTGTATCCCCTACCAAATCATTAGCCTCCAAAGTGTCATCTAGTATTCTGTTAGTGGCTCCTTGTAGAAGTGATGCACTGGTATGACTAAACCAAGAACTGGCCTGATCTTTATTGATGATGCTTTCAATGATCTTATTGGCACTTATGACGTTTGACACGATAAGCCTAGTTGAAGTCAGTGAAGTGGTCATGACTATCATTTTTCTATCCTCTCCTAGAAATCTGGGGAGAAGTCCTGTGATTAGGGTCACAGTTGATGGCATTGGTAGTGGAAAACTTCTTCTTGCAAATGCCTTATGAATGTTTAATGGGTGATGTGCATTGTCCTTTTCAAATCGAAGACTGGATTTTGCTACTTTGAAATTGAGTTCCAAATTTCATATGCTTGGATACAGAGGAGGATCATCGATAATGATATAGCTGGCTAAATAAGCATTCACATGGAAAGGCATATTTTTGGAAAACTGATTTCCTTTACAACATTAATTGTTCCATGGACCTTAATACGTCACGTCACATTCAAGCGATACATAATGAAAGAAAAAATTGAAAAGATCATGAGCAGACTGCAACAAGAATCTGGACTACAACAAGAATCTAAATCTTCGACTCGAACTTTATCTCAACACATATAGAGTTTAGGGCTGGATTGAAGCTCATCATCTCCATTATGAAGGTGCATCTGCAATTGAAAATTGATCTTTTATATATGAATAATATTGCGTCAATGACATGTGATGATACAACTGTCTATCCTCTACAATCTCAAATGTATTGGTAAAAAATCTTATCCAGGGTGGTGGTCATATGACTAATCAACGGGCCAAGAATAGTGTACTCTCTCTCTTTTTTTTTTTGAGTTCATCATTTAATTTTTTTTTTTTAATTTATCAAAATATTATCATGTTTTGATTTAAATTTGTTGTTGATGTATTATTTTTTCATCTGCACATCTATTTATGTTTAATTTATCAATCAAGTCCTAATGACTTTAGCATGGTTTTTTTACACTTAATCTATTTTTTTGTGGTGTATTTATAAAGCGTTGGGGGATATTCTTGTGGTACAATTATTAGCATAGAGAGCTGTGAAGAAACAATTGTTGCCACTGCACCTAAGTGTACAATGTGAATGCTGTGAGCCGTATTGGTATTTCTTGTTGATAAATAACTAAAATGTTATTTGGTTTCTTATTAAAATATTTTTTGAAAACAGATTTGCGATGCATGAACTAGGCCTTTCATCTCGGAAACCATTCAAGAAATGTGCCAGAGTTGTTGGAGAAGTGAGACATTGCTATCAAGTTCCTTCACATATTGATGAAGCATTATATTTGTAGCTCAGACATTACCATTTTGGGAGTTTTGATTTTTTAATTTTTTTTTAAAAGGGACTTCTAGTATTGATCTAATTTGTTGTTACATTAGAATGTTTGGACCTATTGGCTATCATTTTGCTAGTTTCTTTTTTCAGGTTCTTGGTAAGTTCCATCCGCACGGAGACACTGCCGTTTATGATTCTTTGGTGCGAATGGCACAGGTAATATTTTCAGTTTTTTCTTTTTGGTCTATGTGTTATTAAATAAAAACTTACATAGAAATTGACAGGAGGAACTTAAAACTCTTGGCTATTGACTTATTTCTTTTGTTCTATTGTTGCTGTATATTTCGGTTTGTGGGGTTTGTACATTTGTTTATTTTTTCATTGTGCATGAAAAAAAGCAATGACATTGACCGAGGCGTCCTTTTTTCTTTTTGCTGATGTGCCTAGTTTGTTATGATTTCATCAATTGATCTGATAACGCTCAAGTATGTCAGGAAATGGTGGTTTTAGGGCTTTTGCCCAGATATTTGTCTGGCATATATGGGGTTCACCCTCCAGGATTGTTCATGATGAACAGGGGAACCCCTTCTGCAGCCGGTGCTTTGTTATTCAGTTGAAACTTTGAACTTACTCAGGCACTGAGCTGGGGTCTTTGATGGCTGCCAAACCAATTATTGGAGTTTTACCACCCTCGCATCTTTTGAGTATTGATAATCTGTATATGTTTGTTAGAGTTGATGGGGGAGTTTAGGTGATGAGGATGTTTGTCTTATAGTTACAAGACTGAGAAGCGAAAGCTAGCAAGCAAGAAGTGGGGACACCAACCCATATTCTCTGAAACATTAATATATATGACCAAGATTGGCTATCCCAGACATTCTTTATCGAAGGTTGATGCTTGTGCTTATTTTAGTGAAATTTTTTGTTGGAAAGTGATGGTCATGCTTAGCTTCCCTGCACTTATAATCAGTCATGACTCATGATCAGGCTTTAAGGTACCCAAGCGTTGTTGAAGGTATTTGATTGTGCTAATTCTGTGAAGATTTATGTGGAAGGCTAAATATTTATGCACACAGTTTTGCATAGTTGTCAAGGCGATAGGGTGTCCCAAGGTGGTGGAGGGGTGCCCAAGCGTTTAGGCACAAGGTGCGACTAAGGAGTGTTATTTTTAATTTCTCCTCTTTTATATCTTTATTAAGTATACTACATGTACCTTATTTCATAAAAATCAACGTTAAGCCACATCAAGTCATAAAAAATCAACATTAAGCCAAGTAATAAAAAATCAACATGTTCTTGTTCTCTAATAAGTTTGGCTAGTCAAATGATTTTATTTTTACACGAGACTTTTTGTATTAGGTAGAGCACGAAACTAGCTTTCCAACAAGTCTAAGTTTACTTAAATCTAAATTGTAATGACAAATTTATGTTATGGTCAAACTTATTTTAAAGTGTGCGAATGCTTTTAAAATCGCCTGAATAAAAATAATTTTATGGATATCGAAACAAAATATTATTTTACCGCACTTTTGGTTTATATCACTGTTTTACCATTAAGATTTATGAAATTTTCAGAATTGAGAAAAAACCCAAAAATTTGAAAAAACCCAAGAATTTGAAAGTTGAAAATCACCCTTACAATAAAAAAATACAGTTCTTGGAGTAGGGTGTTGATTTTTTTTCCTTTTGGGATTTTATTTTTATTGGATTTAAATAGGGAGTATTTGCTTATTTATGGATAATATTTTAAGTAAAAGATATTTGACATAAATTAATGAATGATATTTGACATAAGTGCTACGTGTTGCACCAAGGCAACAATGCACTAAGGCAACAGTCACCTACACCCCCAACTAGGCCTGGCTGGTTGTCAACTGTGGTAAGGTTTTTGGTTGTTTCAACGGCAACTTTATGTGTGGTTTCAGACCCTTAATATAGAAGTAAGTTTTGACTGAAAGTTTGACGCATTTCAATGGTTTTGCTGGTTTCGACACTAATGTTTGTGGAAACTTTTTTTTTTTTTGGTGATTATTTCCAATTCACTCCCATATAGGCATGGAACAAGCTGTTGAGTAGTAGTGAAACATATTGAAAGCAACAATTAGCTACATTTGTGGAAGTTTTGTTCAAAATTAAAATTGTGGAATAAGCCATGTTAGAGAATGTATACAATCAAGGATTGGCCGAAACCTAGGTTTTGTGGCCCAGAAAAATGGGTTCTTGACTAGCTTTTTTTTGTGTTGCCTACTTTTACCATTTTACACATATTCCATGAATTAGTTTCACAAAAAACCACCCAAAATGGTACTTGTGGCTATATCCTCTTTGGTAGTGTCGAAAATTGCAAAACTTCTAGCTTTTGGTCGAGTACAAGTGTTGAAACCTGTGAAAACTGGCACAAATCTGTTTTGACCCTTGGTTTTGTCTCGGAAAAGGTTGACACCTGATGCGGAACTTGGGTTGGAATAACCCTATTTGATTCACTTATGGACCCACCTGAATGATGGAACTCAATCAATGCCACATCTAATGGCGGTTTCGTAATTTAATGAAACTCAACTAGCAAGGGAAGATGAACAATTCATGGGTTATTGCACAAAAGGGCAAGGTTGGAAGGGTTTGTAAAATATGGACTAAGTGGAATATGGGGAGAAAGGAGGGTTAATATGGGAAAGGGAGTTAAAGAGTTTAATTATTAAATGGGAAAGTGGAGTTGTGAGAGGGGAGAAGTCTTCGCCTACGTCAAGACATTACAGTTGAGAACTAGAGGTTTGAGAATGATTTGGTTTTTCAGTAATAACAGAGGTTATTCTTATTTATAAGAAGAGGTTACAACTTACAACCAAATAAGGAAAATAGGGTTCGCTGACTAAGCGTCCCTATCCACAATAACTACTATGGTAAATAGTAAATAAGCAAGGTAAATGGCAAAACTAACTATGGTTATCTCAACAATTACCAGGGAAGCTGAACCAGCAGCGCCTCTTAAGAGAGAACTTTTTTTGTATAAAGCCTGATTGAATTGAAATTTCAGTTCATTTTAACCCGAAATAACAACCCAGGATTTAATTTAAGCATCTGAAACTGCACTTGGCGGAACAAGATGTATACTCACGTTCAGGCCTGAGTTTCTAGGGTTTGAATCGACTCAGAGTGAAGATCAAATGCCCATAATATGAAGGGAAAAGAAGAAGAGATGATAGATATCAGTTCCCTATCTTGAGTGGTAGTAGGTCACTCAGAACAGGGTAACATTATCAATAGAAGTAAAATAGAAGAAAGGAGAAAAAAAGGAAAAGAGATGGGGGTTTTGCTGGAATGATACAAAAGAAGAGAGACAAAAGATAAGAAATCATGCAACAGAAGAAGGGGAAGGGGGAAGAATCGCACACACACAAGCCACCAAGCTTCAAACCGAAAATCAATTTTCTATAACTTTTTCAATCTACCCAATTAATTCGGTTGCTAGAATATTAATGATAAAATAAACTTTTAAAGATAGTAATTCATAAACAAGGAAACTAAAACCTAAACTCAACTTGGCAAAGCCAATATCCTACATTCCTATGTAATCTATCCAAATAAAAGAAAGAATACAAAATTATATTCCCACAAATAAAGTGTAGATATTCTACTTGAAAACTACCGAACTTGGTTCTGGTTCCTGGTCCAGGTTCTCGAACGGGTTCAGCCTGTGCTCCTTCATCGAAGTAGAGTTGTCTTGGTCGAAACTGCACATTCGGACCAAAACTAAGAACCATGTAAACAATAGCATACAATGTATACTACCAACCTAGGGTCCGAAGTCAAACTACCATTTTGGGTGTTTGTTTTACAATCTATATTTTTTGGAGGACCTAAAATAGGATTTCCTAGAAGTTTCGGGACCTAATTGGTTAATTGTGCGTTGAAACCATCCACCAAAACCTTCCAGGTTTCAACTGAAATTTCGCGGTTTCGCAAAATATTCAGTTTTGAGCCTAGTCGAAGCCGAAACCTGGAACCTTGGTTTGGTGGAGGGCAACCCAATAATGTTCCTACTTGAGAGATTATCAATTGGTTGAGCGGAGTTCTGTGGTGGTAGTTGTGTGACTAGTTAATATCTGGTTTGCCATTGGGCCTGGGCTCTTTACTTTGTACTGAAAAATGAAGTTTTGTAGCTCTTGCAATGCTGTTTATTCAGCCTCAAACATTGGTTAGTGCTTACTTTCTCTTTTTGTGTTTCCCGCTTCTGTATGCTAATTAATATTGTTTTCCTTTTCTTTTGTGGTAGTATTTAGCCTATGATTTGCCTTGAGAGGCCCAAACATGTATTGATTTGCCATCGCTAACCTTGCTCTGGCCCTGAATTGTTTGTGATTCCATTTTTCTAGTCTACCATGCAATTAGAACAAACTGCAATTTATTTGCAAGCAAGTTGCTTTTCATGAAGCACAAAGCATAATGGGATTGATGTCAATTTGTTTATCATCAATTACTTTGCTGAGATGTATTTCCTTCCTCATTTCTTTGCCTGAATTTGCTGGCTTCTCTAAGTCACATTCTTTAGGCCATTATTCTAACTCATGTTGGTTTGCTCCACCATGTGAATTTGATGCAGGGGTTAGGGCTTCTTAAGTCTTCTAAAATTCTTGTATTTAATCTGTTGTGGTGGAAGTTTAATTATTTTGGCGATGTGATTATGTAAATGTTTTAAATTTTGATTTACATAAGCTGCCTGTCCCTGGAGACTGACATATGTTGGAATTGTTGGTTTTTTTTTTTGGGGGGGGGGTTATTGATGTAATACTGAAATTGAGGAAGCTCAAAACAGTACCAGGGTAGGATCTTTTCTCAGAGAATAGGGAATTCTAGATATGGAGAATAGGATATTGCTAAAACTTGTTGAAAAATAAAAAAGATGGAACAATAAACAATAATATAACACCCGGGCTTCACACCGCAAGGTGGATCGACTGGATCAAACACCAACCTACCTTGATCAAACACAAGGGATTTCTTGATCAAACACAAGAGATTCTTGATCAAACACAAGAAGAGAGTTGCATAAGCAAACTTTGATTTCAAATTCTGAGTTTTTTTCGAATGCTTACAATTGATCCCTATTTATAGGACCAACTCAACAAAACATTACATACCCAACTTCCAACTAACAATAGTAGAAAGTCTTCACTTATTAAAGTTGGGGTAGGAAAGTCTTCACCTTCCAACTACTAAAGTTGGAAAAGTCTTCACCTATCAACTACCAAAAGTAGAAAAATCCTCACCTCTTAAAGTTACAATGGAAAAGTCATCCCCCAACTACCAAAGGTGGAAAAGTCTTCATCCCCCACCTACCAAAGGTGGAGTCTTCATCCCCCACCTACCAAAGGTGGAAAAATCTTCATCCCCCACCTACCAAAGGTGGAAAAGTCTTCATCCCCCAACTACCAAAGGTGGAAAAATCTTCATCCCCCCAACTACCAAAGGTGGAAAAATCTTCATCCCCCACCTACCAAAGGTGGAAAAGTCTTCATCCCCCAACTACCAAAGGTGGAAAAGTCTTCACCTACCAACTACCAAAGGTGGAAAAATCATCACCTCTTAAAGTTGGTATGGGAAAGTCTTCACCCACCATTACTTACAAAAGTAAAAAGTAAAAGTAAAAGCACCTTCTAAATACTTATTGAACCCATGACTGGTTCAACTAATGAACCAAACCACTATTAGACCAAAACATGTAAACCAGAGTAACTGATCCCATATGCGTACCTATTACCCATGGTTTAGGCTCATTAAACTATTAAAGTGGCCTATTACACTAAAAACCCTTGGACTAAAGGCCCAACATGCATACAACCCAACCATAGGCTTATTCCTAAGAAAACAAGTCCATTTTGGTGATAAATCTGCATCAACTCTCCCCAGCTTGAAAAAATTCGTCCTCGAATTTTGTAGTGATGAGGGGGAAACCACATGTGAGTAGCAGCTTTGACCATTCCCAAACAAAACTCGGGTGATGTAGGAACATTGGGGATAAAGTCTTCAACGTGTGGAGTTCTCTCTTCAAAGAACCATGGTGGCATAATGAACTCTACATGATCATCCTCTGAATCAATATAGGTTGTAAATGTTGAATTTATAGAGTCCTCAACATTGGTAATCTCCTTGGCAAAGACTTGAGGCATAAGCTCCAACTTTTCAAGAACAATGTCTTCAATGTCGATTTCTTCCACATGAGTCTTAGTGATGGGATCATCATTGTCTAACCCGTCTTTGCCAGTAGAAATTGCTGGAATTTCTTCCACACTAACCTCAACTTCTGACTTTGGTTCGGTGATGGGAGGTGTCTTCTCATGTTGCTCCTTTGCATATTGTACAAGAATGGCCATGTGGTCTGTTAATTCTTTCATGCTCTTGTCACCAGTGGGTGGTTTTTGGAAATCTAAAGAAGACTTTAAAGGGGACTCGGGTGGAGGGAAGTACATTCTTCGTTCATGTTTAGATAGGCACATGCCCGCCAACTCGTACTTCATTTCTTCCCAAGTAATGGGAGATCTACCATGATCTTTTAGATCCCTTTCTTTGGTTCTCCACCACTCGCGGGCTGACCCAACTAGCTTAGTATGCGCTAGGTTCATCTTGTGCGACTCAGATAATTCAAACTGGTCAAAGTAGTTATCTAAAGTAACCAACCAATCAAAAAATACCTGGGAATCATGCTTGTCGCTGAACTCCTTTAATTCAAGCTTGACCTTCTGTGATTCATCAGCACGTCGACGGGGTGCTTCAAGATCACCATTGAAATAAGATCTTACATGCTCCTCAAAGGTAGGTGGTGCTGTAGGGGTTCTTTGTTGTGCCCTTTCAGCACTTCTCCTATGTTGACGATGCACAGCAGATTGTAGTTGATACCTGTCCTCCCTTTCGAATGGTACATTGCTACCTTGTATTGGAGTAGTACTTTGATTCTCAAGTGATTGCAACCTCGCACTTATGATCTTCTGTCCAGTAGAGAGCTGTTGAAGCATCTCAATGACTTTTGCCATTGGATCAGGTGGAGGCGGCGGCCACTGTGACTCATTCTCTGCCATGCTCTGATACCAATTGATGTAATACTGAAATTGAGGAAGCTCAAAACAGTACCAGGGTAGGATCTTTTCTCAGAGAATAGGGAATTCTAGATATGGAGAATAGGATATTGCTAAAACTTGTTGAAAGATAAAAAAGATGGAACAATAAACAATAATATAACACCCGGGCTTCACACCGCAAGGTGGATCGACTGGATCAAACACCAACCTACCTTGATCAAACACAAGGGATTTCTTGATCAAACACAAGAGATTCTTGATCAAACACAAGAAGAGAGTTGCATAAGCAAACTTTGATTTCAAATTCTGAGTTGTCCTTGAATGCTTACAATTGATCCCTATTTATAGGACCAACTCAACAAAACATTACATACCCAACTTCCAACTAACAATAGTAGAAAGTCTTCACTTATTAAAGTTGGGGTAGGAAAGTCTTCACCTTCCAACTACTAAAGTTGGAAAAGTCTTCACCTACCAACTACCAAAAGTAGAAAAATCCTCACCTCTTAAAGTTACAATGGAAAAGTCATCCCCCAACTACCAAAGGTGGAAAAGTCTTCATCCCCCACCTACCAAAGGTGGAAAAATCTTCATCCCCCACCTACCAAAGGTGGAAAAGTCTTCACTCACCAACTACCAAAGGTGGAAAAATCATCACCTCTTAAAGTTGGTATGGGAAAGTCTTCACCCCACCATTACTTACAAAAGTGAGTTGATTCCTCTCCCCTTTTCTAGAAAAGTAAAAAG
>NC_056565.1:41493995-41521495 GCF_013358625.1 Macadamia integrifolia
CACCTTCTAAATACTTATTGAACCCATGACTGGTTCAACTAATGAACCAAACCACTATTAGACCAAAACATGTAAACCAGAGTAACTGATCCCATATGCGTACCTATTACCCATGGTTTAGGCTCATTAAACTATTAAAGTGGCCTATTACACTAAAAACCCTTGGACTAAAGGCCCAACATGCATACAACCCAACCATAGGCTTATTCCTAAGAAAACAAGTCCATTTTGGTGATAAATCTGCATCAGTTATCTTATTGCTGATGCTCTAATGCATGAAGTTCTACTCCTCCATCCAGCTTTTGATTGATGATCCATTTTCATGTTTTCATTTGTATTGCTACATTAATTCCTCTTTTTGTTATTTTTCTGATTGCCATCGATACGGCCCTTCCTTTCTTTCTTTCTGCTGCTTTGTTTGTGGTCTTTACCAGGATTTTTCTATGCGTTGCCCTCTTGTTCGTGGGCATGGGAATTTTGGGTCAATTGATTCGGATCCTCCTGCTGCCATGCGTTACACAGAGTGCAGATTGGAAGTAAGTTTTGTGTTGATTTTAATTTCTTTGAATTGGTTATCAATAGAAAGATTTTTTGTATCTCTCTGAACAAAAGTTCCTTTAGAGGTGACTATTTCTACCATATGGAAAGCTTATTTGGTCATTCTGACTGTTGGGTGAGAGGGATCCCTCTGGATAAGCCACATATTAAATTTAGTGGCCCATTTGAACTGTATGGTGTTTTGGACAACATGTTAAAAAAGATTGATGGCCAACCAAGTTTCCATGTGGCAGATATAGGGCTTGAATGGCAATGTTAAAAACAAAAACTTATGGTTTTTTTTTTTTTTTGGAATACATGTGGAACAGAACATGTATGTGGCTTCAGGTCTGTTTTTATGTTTTTTTGAAATGAACTGGGTTAAAAAAAAAGAAAAAAAAAACTTTTGGAACAGTTTTGAGAAACAGATTGAAATAGGTCTTTTTTTGGAACAGAAACAAAATAGGGTAACAAAAAAGTCCCAACATAATAATAAATAATGACTCTCCACTCTTGACTACCGCCCACCACCACCACCTGAAGATACACTTTGTTAATATGGGTTCCATACGTATTTCAGTTTTTTTTTTTTCTTTAAGTGGCAATTTTTTTTTTTCAGTTTTACCATGCAACATTTTCTTGTACAGAAGTATTGCAAATTAACTTAAATACAAAAAAGTATTACCAACTCAGAAATACTAATTTGGGACAGAAACTTTTCCATACACACCCATAGCTGCCAGTTCTGGAATTTCCTTTACTGCAAGTGAAGGAAAGCCGCTCCCATATTATTATTTCTTTTCTATGCACTCATCTATTATTTCTCATGATAGTTGGCTAAAAGTATTTGATTTTGCTATCCCTAGATGAAAAAAGTAGCTCAAGAAGACAATAACTATGGGATCTCTATGTTGTTGATGAGTCAGCTTTGATACTACTTTTAAAACTATTGCTAAAAGAATTTGATATCTGTAGATGGAAAAAGTAGCTCAAGAAGACAATAACTATGGGATCTCTATGTTGTTGATGAGTCAGCTTTGATACTACTTTTAAAACTATGGCACCATAATTTAAAATTGATTTTGATTGTGCTCTCTAAACTTGAATTAAATTCTTACCTCCTTAGCCTCCACAGTGTATCCAAGTTGTCGTTCTAATTTTTACTGGTAGGATCTTAATGGTGCTGTCGACCTTGGCACTGGGTGTGTATTACTCTACTTTTTGTTTTTAGTTATTATATTGGTATATACTCTGTCGAGACCTTTGCTGATTTGTCCCATTTATTTCAGAAAGTTTTGTTATGATGCTCAAGTTTGAGTCTTCCTTTCCTTGACTTTGTTCAAGTTTTTAAAGTGGACAACTCGCTTTGTTACACTTACAGGCGCTCACAGAAGCAATGCTCTTGGTGGATTTAGATCAAGATACGGTTTGTTTCAGATTCCTACATCAACTAGTCATATATTTCATTTTCTACATTTGATCCATGTATTTTTATGCACCACTGAAAGGGATTATTTGGTTTCAGGTTGATTTTGTTCCGAACTTTGATAATTCACAAAAGGAACCATCTCTTCTGCCAGCTCGGATCCCAACTTTGTTATTGAATGGTTCTTCTGGGATTGCGGTATTCCTATTAAACAAATTGTCTTTTATAGTTTGATTTATGGATGAATTTGCATATAATTTTTCATTATTGGTTGTTGGTTATTTGTCTTTCATTCTGATGTCTGGTACTTTCAGGTTGGAATGGCGACCAACATCCCTCCTCACAATCTGGGAGAGTTGGTGGATGCGCTCTCTGTGTTGATTCACAATCCTGATGCCACGGTACCAGTGCTTTACCTTTCAAATTGAAGTTATTGCAAAAATTATGGTGGTGATTTCTTACAAATTGTAGTGCATATCTTCTTCAAGAGGCCCAATTGTTAAATGTTTGTATATTTTTAAGTTATTTCTCTAACATTGGTAGAAAAGTAAGCTCTGACTGGAAAGTTAAGAATAGTTAACCTAGTTATTTTCTGTCTGTTTATGGTCACTTACTTTTTGAAGCACTAAATAACTGCTGCATCTCTACTTTTCTAAAAATATGTGGTTGCATGACGGCTTCATGTTTGATGGTATTGATGGGGTCATCATAAATTACCAGTATCAGGCTTCGTTGGACCCTTGATAAATTTAAAAATTTCCTGGAAAGTGGAAACTGTTTAGTTAAATCAAATCATCACTTAAGAAAGAACCTATAAGCAATTGTTTTGGATAGATAAAGGACCATTACTAGCTGAACTAGGCATCCTTAATGGGTGTTTCGGTTGGAACTCTGGCGATTCAATGATTACTAAGTTATTAGGCACTAAATGTTCTACATAAATGGAGTTAAGGACCCTAATCAACTTGCTTACTTAGTAGCTCACTTTCCACTTTCTGCTTGCCAGTTATGCTTCTTAGTTTATGACTGGATTCGAATTCTTTTTGCTGCTTAGACTTATTCTGGATCTTTGACTTGTATGATTCTCTTTGAAAGCTCCAAGAACTGTTGGAATATATGCCGGGACCTGACTTTCCAACTGGAGGAATAATCATGGGTAACATTGGGTATGCAGACACACACTGGCATTTAATTTCATGGTTTCATTTACTCACATTTAATTCCCACCCCCTTCCACTTTCTTATCACCTACATTGTATGTTCAGGTGAATGTTATTTCAGTTTAGGGTGTATTTTCTAATGCGAGTGCATTTTGTGTAGTATCTTAGAAGCGTACAGGACTGGACGTGGACGTGTAGTTGTTAGAGGAAAGACTGATGTGGAATTGCTTGATGCTAAGACAAAGCGTGCTGCAATCATTATCAAGGAGGTAATGTTTTCTGTCCTGTTTTGTTCATGGTGGGTTTTTTTTTTTATTTAATTTGTGTTCTGTAAGCCCGATTTTTCTAGAAGAAATGCCTTGTGTTTTTCCACTCTGATATCTGCTTGTGATGACACAGGTCCCATATCAGACTAACAAATCTGCACTAGTGGAAAAAATTGCTGAACTCGTGGAAAATAAGGTACTGTATGAGTAAACAGCATTTGAGGAATATTATTCGACTTCCACCTAGTTTACATCAATATTCTTTTAACGTTTGCATACACAAGGATGGGGATGCCATCTTGCCTTTGGTGAACTTTCTTATTTCTTTCTTTTACCCACTTTACCTTTGTTTATTTATTTAAATATTAATACTGGAGTCAATGAGATGCAGTAGAAGCCTTGGCTGATTTTCTGAAATGAGGAGTTTTGATAAATCATGGCAGTTAAAAGACTACAAGGGTGCTTTGGAGTGAAAATGGTGCATTGTGAATTTGAGGGCGGACCAATGTCAATAATTTCTTTTGGAAATTTCTCCTGTCGCTAATGCTGTCATAATAATGCCTTGATTTCCTATCTTTGCTTGTCCTCGCCCTGTGGGGTTATGAAATATCTGATCACCCCACCCCAGTTTTCAAGCATATATATTAGTGCCAACTCGGATGAAATACATGATCTCATTTATTGGAATGCTACCAATGCTATATTTTTCATTGATTTACTGTTTTTTTATTACAGATATTGATGTGACCACGGGTTCGAAAACCCTAATTCCGGGTCGCTATGGGCCCACTCAATCAACAATAATACAAGTATTATAATATAATGGCAGTTCTGTAATTTCATAGCTCAATTCAAGGCTCTTTTTGGATGGGTAAGAGGGCTTAGAACATATGGGTAATTAAGTTTTAAAGAAGGGAAAGTCTGGAATTTAAGGCAGTTGTAATAAAATGGAAGCAAACTTTAAGACCGGGGGCTTGTGAAGTGGCCTTAGATGTGATAAGTAAAAGAAGTTCATCTTCAATCTTTAATAGGAAACTGATGATGGAACCAGCCTTTAACTAATTGTTAGAAATCTCCCAGGGAAACTCCTTTCGAGGTAAAACTTTAAACATGTCTTTTACCTGACCCTCTGGAGATCAACCAATATTGGCTCCAAAATACTAATAATTTAAAAATAATAGCCTGAAACAGGAACTGGTGGTAACAGGAGGAAGATCTGAGATTCCAGATCTAATTCTCTCAGCAGAGGAAGTTGTAGGTGTTCAATTTGGGGTAGGGAAATAAGCCTCCAAATCTCGGTCCAAACTGTGAAAAGTTAACTGAGATCTGGAAATTTTATCTTTCAACCTAACAGTACCGTCAAGGACAGGAGAGAGATTAGGAATTAAAAATAAAAAGAAAGAAGAATGAGAAACCAGAGAAATAATAAAAGGTCAGAACAGTAACAGGAACAGAAGAAGGAAAGGAGAAGAATTACTGAATTAGTGAAGGAGATAGTACCTGATGGGAGGGTTCTAAATCGAACCAGAGAGAAGAAAGAGATAGAGCAAAGATCAACACCACTCACAAGTCGCAATCCTTGAGGAAAAGTTTGAACTTTAACTCAGTATTCCACTTCAAAATCCAATCTCACTGTTGTGGGTTACATTGTATAAATAAAAAAGCATTCCAACTCAAGTAAGGAAATCTACTTAACTAGTTAACTAAGATAAAATTAAACGGAGAAATAGCAACTCCTACGTAGCTAATTCTTACCAAAATAAAATTAGAAAAAAGAAAAAGATTACATTGCCTATCCCCAACATAGAAAGAAATCCTAATAAACCTTACAAACCATTCTTGGACCAAAAATCTGGGTTGGGCAAGCTACATCATGGCGTAGGCTTCCACAGCGGGTCATTCCGGTCCATCCACGTCAATGCCACTGCATCAGATATCTTTATTTTCTTGTGTTGGGTTTTAATCTCAGTTTTTTGAACCTACATTTTGCTGGCTTATTTATTTATATTTTTTGTTCTCAATTTCTAAATTTACCGGAACTATTAGTTTTTTTTCCTTTAAATATAATTGATGTCGTCCTTTTAATTTTGGTACAGATTTTGGAAGGCATTAGTGATATTCGTGATGAAAGTGATCGCAATGGAATGCGCATAGTCATAGAAGTATACTACTAATTCTTTTTTAATTCATATAGTGACACATTCTTGAAAGCTCATGCCCTGCACTGCTATTATTTGAAAAAATATTACTCCATTTTCACTTGATGTTGACTGTTTCTGATGCTATATTGTACAGTTGAAAAGGGGATCAGATCCTTCCATTGTTCTCAACAATCTGTATCGCCTTACTGCTCTTCAGTCGAGCTTTAGCTGTAACATGGTGGGGTAAGTGCCTTGTAGACCTTATTTGTTATTGCTGCTTGGAGAATTATGATGTTTTTATTTGAGGATGTGGGATGAAATGGTGATGATGCTTTTTTTTTCCTCATTGAAATTAATGAATAGAAGGTTTTGGATAATGCTTCATTGAAAAAAAGGGTTCTGGGTAATGCATATGTATACATTTTAAGTGGGGATGGGAAGCGAGACTAACATTGTTTTGGTAACAATTGCATTTGGCTTTATTACCTGTTATTGTCCTTTTCTTGTATCGTTTGTGCTCTTCTATTTACATAATTTGCTTATAATGTAACTACTGTTGGTCAGATCTTGGGAACATTTAGTGAATTTAATAATGACGAATTTGTAATTTTGACGTAGCTGTTGAGGGCTTTCACTACCAAAATGGCTGAAATGACACAGGAATATGGTTCATTTCAGTGATAACTGATAAAAACCCAAACATTGAAGACCCCTTAATTCACATGCGATTTCGTTTCGACAAATGTTGAAACCGAAATATGCCATCGAAATTTTGGCATTTCGGTCGAAATTTCAGACTATGCTATAAAGCCACTTGTACTTGGTTAGTATTATCCATCAGCACCGAGGATATATATATATATATATATATATTTTGGATGAATAATCACACCGAGGATATATTTGTCTTGTATATTTCCTGAAATCAGCATTTTTTTTGAAACTTCTATTGATGGTACAGATTCTTGCTGGCTTGTTCTCCACAAATGTCATGTGTTCATATTAGCTTCATCAATTGATTAAACTTATGATAAATATCATGTGACCTGCTTTGATTTTTGGTATTTGTGCTTGACTTTGTTACACAGTATACTTGGAGGGCAACCAAAACAGATGGGATTGAAAGAATTACTTCAGGTGAAGGCCTTCTTTGGTCCCTTTTTATATTTTCTTTTTTTCCCTTGTATGCTGAAATAGACGTTTGATCTCTGTTCTTTTCTTGTTCCATTGTTTACTTTGTATTTTTAACATATGTTTTGTTTATACATTCATATTTGTGATTAAGGATGTTGACTTATGAAGGCATTCAAGTTTGTTGTTGTTTTAGTTGACTGTACGATTGCATGGCTAAGGCGAAAAGTGAAGGCTTACTTTTTCTTGTCTGCTTTAAGAAAAAAATTAATTTATTTATTCATTATGGAAAAAAAAATGGTGAAAGAACTTGTGATATTATAATAGAATATTTATTGTAGCAAAATCTTGAAGGATGCCAATTTTTTTTTAAAATGAAGGCATATATCGGTATGTATTTGGGGTATAATATTTTGTAACCATAAAAGTAGAGAGATACGTGCATGCAACATTTAATGTATTGGAATTTGATGTTAAAAGTTTGAGGTTTATGTTGGGAGGAGATTTCTTAGACTTTCATACACAAGGAATAGTCTTAAGCGTTATCCCAACTAAATGGGGCTGGCTACATGGATCTTGTTTTGCCATTCAACTCTATCAATGCCATAATTGTTGTCAACCCTAATCCATTCATGTCTTTTCTAACCACTTCTCCAAAGTCCTTTTAGACCTACCCCTTGCTCATCTAGCTCCTCCGATCTAGATGTTATGGCTCCTTGCTTTTGCATGCAAAGGTCTACACATTTCTATGTCACCTCGAACAGCTTTCTCTTGACTTGATCATGTATTCGATATATTTCCATTCTAGTACTCCTTTTTCAATCCCTAATAACTTTATCTTAGCTGGTTTTTTCAGTAAGACCTCCCCATCCTCCCTTGACCTGATACATGATCGGATATATTCCCATTTGTACTCTTTTATCAACCCTTAATCACTCTTCCTTACCTGGTTTTCCCAGGAAGGCCTCCCCATCTTTGTAGACTTCAGATCATAGTTGTCAAGGTGTCCAGGTGCTTTGGTTTCCTTGGACATGTAGGTGGGTGCCTTGGTCACCTTGTTGGTGTTTCCTTGCCTCTGGATCCCCTTCAACGCCTTGGGTCGATTGGATCATTGGACGCTGTGACAACTATGCTCCCGAGCAAGCAAAGAAGATTCTCTTTGCTACACCATAACTCATTGTGCTTCCATTCTATTGTGTTTTGTGTATGTCATGATGTCCTGTAATTTTTATTGTATAGGCTCATTACTTCTATGTTCAAGAACTGATCTTTACTTCTAGTACATAATGAATCTCGTGGGTTATGTTTAAATCACTAATATGGAGAACTCTCTCTTTCTCTCTCTACCTCAAATGTCCCAGGCATTCCTGGACTTTAGATGTTCTGTGGTTGAGAGGCGTGCTAGGTTTAAACTTTCCCAAGCTAAAGAAAGGAAACATATTGTAGAGGTATGTTGGAGATATTTGCTGAAATTGTTCTAATTCTAAAGATGGTCCAAATTTATTTTCTTATTAATTGATGCTGTTTTGTGACCAGGGTATTATTGTGGGACTTGATAATTTGGATGGTGTGATTCATATAATTAGGGAGACCTCAAGTAACACAATGGCATCATTGGCTTTGAGAAATGGTATTTTTATGTTTCAATATATTTTCCTCCATTACGTTTGTTATGGTATTTTTCTGACAGACTTGTCTAATATCTCATTTGTGATTTGACTGTTTATCCTTTGCTCCAAAAGTAGTATGTGTCCCTGATGCCAATGTCGTCATGGAGTTAGCATGTTTGCACATTTAAGGGGGGAGCTTATTGTGTCAAATTATTTCCTGATGACAGTCTCAGCTTTATTCTGGATTTTATCCAAGGAGATATTTTCTGGCGTTCTGGATGTTGAAGTTGCTCATATAAAGGGAAAATGGTTCTGATAAGAGGTTCATGCTATATGGATGAGTCATATGTTGAAAACCTGATCAGATGTTCTAACTAAGTTCGACCAGAATTGGGTCCCTATATGTTCTCCATTGCTGGAAAGTAAGACTATTCCAATAATCCAGAGCCGGCTGTTCACATGACTTTCTATAGGCCAACTGGTGGGGTTTTTTAAGATCTCTTATTTCTCTCCTTTTGACAAATTCTTGGTATTATAGGAACATAAAAGCCCAGATTGGATTTTAGTGTCCACATTTCTGTTAAGGTCTGGTCTGGTTTGTCTTGTGAAGACATGGCTATTCTTGGGAGTTTGATTTAGTGGATCTAATTTGAATTGGTTGGGCCAATTTAATTTAAGTATTGTCTAGTAAACATTTTTTTTTAAATTCATTTTTAAGCACATATGATTTGCTCCTAAGAGATCAAGCTGTTCATGTAAGAGTCGGCGGCTGCATTTTATTCAAGAAGAGGAGGGGGAGAGAGGAAGTGGAGGATATAGTTGTTTGGAGAACAGTAGTCCAAAAAGGGGAATTAAGTCAGGGGTTTGATTCTTTGAAATGCCAAGGAGAATCACAAAATGCAGAAGTTGTGGATAGAACATTTGGAGCACTAAGTTGTGTTCTAATTCAGCTTGGGGTTTCATATTAAGAGAACTTGAGTTCTGTGATCATTCAAATTTTTAGGTTTCAGCTGAGCTGTGCCGTCTATTTTTCTTTTCATATTTCAATTTTGGTCAGCAGTTTCAAGTCAGGTTTTCTGACTATGATCGGTTAGTAATCCACAATTTGTTTTGCGTAGTCTCCCTCCCCCCTCCTGCCTTTTTATTTCACTGGATTTCTTAGTTGCGCTCTTACAAGCCATGGTTAGGGCGAACTAATGGTTGGCTTGGATCAGACCTTAACCATGCCATCTAACAGGATTGATTCCTGCACTGGTTTTCATACTATGGTCTGAGTTGTCTAATGTTTTGTTCGTATGTAGGAGTAGCTTTATATTAGAATCTAGTTCTGTTCACTTTAGTTCATGGTATTTGTAACAGAGATATCTTTTTATCATTTTGATCATTTGCTTGGAGAATTCGTTGTGTTGCTCATGCTTACTGTTCTATGCATTCTTGAATTCGCAATGTTTCTTCTCTTCCCCCATCAATTTTTTAATCTTTATGATGTTTTTCTGGTTCTTTTATCTCATTGACTGAGAGAGAGAGAGAGAGAGAGAGGATTGCTATCAATTTCTTCATCCGACGTCCTTCATGGAAGACAAGATTGCTGGCAATATAAATAGCTGCCCGATTATCACAAAGCATATAAATGGGCTTGGTAATAGGAAACCTAATGCAGATCAAAGCTTGAAGAAGAGACAAGAACAACAATCAGAAATTACTGTTCATGTAACATTGTTCACATGAACAGTACACACGAGTTGCTATTCACGTGACACAGTTCACGTGAACAATAAATTGTGTCAACATCTTCCATTTTAGTTTCCCATTTAATTTATTTTAGTCAGTTTCTGTTTTCTGATTACCATAGATTATGGTACTACTCAGAGAATATTGGAATAAAGACTACTGGTCTAGAGGTTCCCCTTCAAGGGGAGCCTTCAATTCAGGAGCAGGAGGCTTTCATTCAGGGGGAGCCATAGATTCAGCAGAAAACATAGGACGACCCAGTGATACAAGTATTCTCTCACAAAAAAATGAGAATTGAAACTACCACTCATACTACTGCTGCTACTCCATTGCTTTCTTATCTTGAGTCTTTTCTTCCAAGTGTAACCTTTCCCCTCACTTTTGATCAGTCTCTTGATATCCTATTGCTCATAGAAAAGGTAATAGGACTTGTACTCAACATCCTATTTCTAACGTGATGTCATATAATGTTCTCTCCCTATCATATCGTGCATTTGTGTCTTCCATGTCCTCTGTTTCTATTCCTAAAACTTGGCAGGAGGTAAATGTAGAACCTAAGTGGAAGGAGGCAATGAATGAGGGGATGAGAGCTCTTCACAAGAATAACACATGGGATTTGGTTGTTCTTCCCCTGCAAAAGCGACCAGTTGGCTACAAATGGGTGTTCATGGTGAAGCATAATGTTGATGGAACCGTGGATAGATATAAGGCAAGACTGGTGGAGAAGGGCTTTACTCAAACTTATGGAATTAACTACTAGGAGACCTTTGCAAAAAATGAATACCGTTCAAGTTATCATCTCTTGTGCAGTGAATCGAGGATGGGAGCTACAACAACTGGATGTCAAGAATGCCTTTCTTCATGGAGAGTTGACTGAAGAGGTGTATATGGACATTCCACTTGGATACTATAGTTCAGAAACACAGGGCAAGGTGTGTAAATTGAAGAGAGCTCTGTATGGATTGAAGGAATCTCCCAGGGTATGTTTTGGTCGTTTTCACAAGGTTATGATAGTTGTTGGCTTTATTCAGAGTAATGCTGATCATACACTATTTATTAAAAGAGTGGGTGATCATATTACCTTGCTGATAGTATATGTGGATGATATTATTGTTACTGGCAATGATACAGATGAAATCTCTAAGCTCAAGGCTTGTCTTGGTAAGGAATTTGAGATCAAGGACCTAGGAAGGCTGAAATACTTTGTTGGCGTTGAGGTGACACATTCAACCAAGGGTATTGTTCTATCCCAGAGAAAGTATACCTTGGACCTCCTCTCAGAGACTGGTATGTTAGGGTGTAAACCTTTGAATACCCCAATTGAGGCTTACTCTCATCTCGGAAGCAAGGAAGGTGAACTTGTGATAAAGGTCGGTATCAAAGACTGGATGGACGACTCATATATCTATCCCATATGAGACCAAACATAGCTCATGCAGTAAGTTTGGTGAGTCAGTACATGCATGACCCATATTCCTCACATATGGATGCTGTGAACCTGATTCTTAGGTGCTTGAAGACTGGTCTAGGAAACGACATTTTTATTCTTTCCTATAGATCATATGAGGGTCAAGGCATGCATTGATGCTGATTGAGCAGGTTCTCCAGATGATCGTCGCTCTATTATTGGCTATTGTACATTTGTTGGTGGTGACTTGGTTACATGGCGTGGTAAGAAGATGTTAGTTGTGGCTTGATCAAGTGCAAAGGCTGAGTTTCGAGTTATGGCTCATGATATTTGTGAGCTATCATAGTTGCATAGTCTCCTTCATAACTTGGGTGTGTAAATCAAGATGCCGATGTTACTATATGTGATAATAAGTCTGCCATCAACATTGCACACAACCCTTTTCAGCATGACTGCACCAAGCATGTTGAGATCGATATGCATTTCATCAAGGAGATTTTTGAGCAAGGATTTATCTGTATTTCTTGTGGGTGAAGTGAAAATCAGTTAGCAAATGTTCTCACAAAGGGACTTAGTAGTTAATCTTTTTATTTTATTTTATCCAATTTGGGTATGTGTGATATCGATGCACCAACTTGAGGGGGAATGTTGAATAATTCATTATTGTAATGATGGGTTTTAGGGGTTTATCGAAATGGACCCTTAATCCCTTAGGGTCTTCTTATTTTTCTATAAATAGAGGACTGTGCTCATTGTTGCACAAGTCCAATTTCCCCAATTCTTCACTAGTTGAGCCAGATCTCGTTTGGACCACCAAAGTTGAAGCAATTCTGAAACACAAAAGAAAAGAGAAGAGAAGGGATCCCTTGGACGGAAGCTGAGCACCGGATATGTTGAATCAAATAAATTTTCGATGACAAGTTTGAAACCAAGACTTCACATAAGGACCATTAACCAGCCCTACCACAAGCGAGAAACATCAAACTTTCATCCAAAGCAATGTTCTATCTGGCTTTATATGCCTCTGACATCAAGAAACATAGCTGCAAGACAGTTGCCTTGCTCATTGTTAGCTTTCTTGTCCTGAAGTGCGTCCAAATTACTTTGGCCTAATGAACTCAATTTAGATACTTAGAACATATTACCTGAGGGATGTTTAGATCCATGGAGAGGTCCCGTTAGGAGGTCATTGAGATCATCAAATCGTGGAGGTGAGATGGTGGGCTATGACAGTTGACATCTTCTGGGGGATCCCAATGGATTAATTTTTGAGGCATTGGGATTCATTAAATCTTCCTCATGGACTAGAAATCAGATTCACCATGCTTGGTGACCATCCCCTCCTAACATCCTTAAGTTAAACACAGATGTCACTTTTCTTGGCAATCCTGGTCAGTGGGGATTGGCGTGGCATTTAGATACCATTATGTGTGGTGGTGTTGGCCTTTGCAGCCCATACTGGTGTAGCTGATTTTATCATGCTGAAGCTAAAGGCAATCATCCAAGTGTTGAAAATTGCTTTGGATCATGAATGAACTGATGATTATGGAAGTGAAGTCTCTTCAGCAGTTTCATTGGCTTCAGATTCATGTGCAGCGAGAGGGGGATGATGGCGATAATAAAATCTCACTAGGGAGGTGAGGAGTACTGTGCCCTGGTGGAACCCTTTTTTTTATCTATTTTTTAATGGGAGAGGGGGTGGGGTTAGAGATCTGCAAATTTGATTGTTAATTGGCTAGGGTTGGAGTGGGCAGGGATTCTCTGAACTTCACCCTCTATCCTATAGCATAGTCCTTTTCTTTTTATTTAAGCTGTGGCTCCTCCTTGTTTTTATTGTATTTTTTTCTTGTAGTTTATCATTTTATCTTGCTTCTCCCTTTCCTCATCTTAATAAAGTCTTCCTTTTTTTTTTCAAAAAAAAAATAGGTAGGGATAAAATCACTGGATCTTGTGTTTTACCAATATTGGAGTCCTTGTTACAACTATGGGGAAAAAATTGTCCAGGATTGACAAGCTGCTAGTGGTTTTAATAACAGTTCCAAGTCAATGTAGATTAACCAGATCTTGGTCTTGTGATGAAACAATTCTATCTTGTTACTGGAGCAACCCGGAATAAGGATGAATCCTGTTTTGCATGTGTGGGCCCTATGAGCAAAGGAGCTGCCTGACCCATGCCTACACGAAATTTAATCATCTAAAAGGGTTTTATGTTTATCTTTTTAAACTGAAATTTGACCGATGTGCTTTCATCTAGGTTTTGGGATTCTTTCGAGTTTCCAGTGGTCAAATCTAGTCTTATTTGGCTCCTAATTGTTTGTTAGAACTGTGAAAAAGGCCAAAATTTGACATTCAATCGAAAGGCCTATAAAATTGATGAATCTATGAGTTTGTTTGATTATATTGAGACACTTATGGTTATTCTATACTGTAGATATGTCAAGAGATAAGTGATGGTTCATGTTTGGATGAGATAATTAATATTGTTTTCTCCAATGCAGAGTATGGGTTGTCTGAGAAACAAGCTGAAGCTTTGTTGGACATAACCCTTAGAAAGCTTACTTCTCTAGAGGTGCATGGCGGTCATATTTCTGTTCATCTGTTGTTTGTTTAAGTTGCAAGTTTTATGTATTCATATATATATATATATATATATTTTTCCTGTTGTACAGAGGAAAAAATTTGTTGGTGAAAGTTTATCCTTGAGAGAACAAGTTTCTAAGTTAGATGCACTCTTGTCAAGCAAAAGACAAATATTGCAGGTAAAGAAGATTTCTCTCAAGTATTCTCTTATGATGGGTTCAACTATAAAATTGTGGCGTGGATAATTGCAACAGAATAGTTGGCTTGATGCTTTAGCAGTGAGTTTGGGGTGTGTAATATCAGGGTTTTGAATCACCTTCCTACTTTTTAAAGAAAAATATTGCAATTTTTGTGTTGGGTGGTTTTGGAAGGGGGGGGGGGTGAGGTCAGTGGTTCAACCATCAAAACTATCGAATTTGAATGATTCAAACAGTGCAATTCTTCAGATCGGATGGTCTGCTGACAAATCACTGGTTTCTGGAGACCATGCAGTAAAGTGTGTGGGATAGACCGCTCTGTATAAAAGGGTCTGAACACCTGGTCCAACCTTCCTTTAAAACATTGACTATTAGGGTGGGCAGATCATCTTATGGACATTTATTTTCATATACTTTTGTTTACTTTTGTTGTGTTTTACTCTTTATCTACTTTTGTAAACCAGTATCGGCTCAATTTGGTCCACTGTTTCTACTATTGAGTACTGTGGCCCCTTCTAGTCAAGGTGTAAAGATTTAATGTTTGTCTTTTGATCTGAATGATTTCTATCTATATTTCAAACCACCGATACAGTATTTAGTGTGGATTCAAATGATCCTTTAAATATTGGTTCCATTGGTTTCAGTACTATTTTCTTGTCTTGATAATTGCATTGGTTTGAATACTTAATATAAATGGTGCATCGTGTTGTCAACAAAATGGTGAAGTGTGAAGTTGTAACCTTCCTTTGATTGCCTGTTTTCTTATTTTCAAAAGTTATTTAGCGTAGAGGTAAAAAAGGATGTTCAAAATAATTTGAAAGTGACTTGTTATTATGTCATTATTAAAAGCTACACATTGCTCGTGTGGGCATGTGAAATGAAAGATTTACCCTCATTGAAAAAAAACATGTTGGACTAAAGGCAAAAAAGTTAGGTTACTACTTTTTTTCTCACCAACCTTGGTAACGACAGGATTTTCGTAACATAAATCATACCTTTGATACATTACTCTCAGATGGTGAGCGTCAAGAACTCTGTTAATGATATAGGGCCTCTGTCCACTGCATTAGAAAGTAGTTCTTTATTTTTATGATCATGTCCTTTTGATGTATTGGTTCCTAATAAATTTTGTATCCATGCCCCTTATTAGTTAATAGAACAAGAAGCTATTGAACTAAAGAACAGATTTCCTACTCCAAGGCGTTCGTTGCTGGAAGATGCTGATAGTGGTGAATTAGAAGACATAGATATCATCCCAAATGAAGAAATGCTCCTGGTATGGAGCAGAAAAAACGTTTTTAATGCCTTCATTCTTCAGACTTTACATTTATTCTACTTCATTGATTAGGTTTCCCAAAAATATATGTTCGTTTGAGAAGTTATGGTAATGATCATCAGGCTCTTAGTGAAAAAGGCTACATGAAGCGGATGAGGCCCAACACGTTTAATCTTCAAAATCGCGGAACAATTGGAAAATCCGTTGGGAAAATGAGGGTAAATGATGCCATGTC
Organism: Macadamia integrifolia; assembly: GCF_013358625.1. Classification (NCBI taxonomy): domain Eukaryota; kingdom Viridiplantae; phylum Streptophyta; class Magnoliopsida; order Proteales; family Proteaceae; genus Macadamia; species Macadamia integrifolia. The sequence goes on from NC_056565.1 coordinate 41,509,694, forward strand.
TGACTTCATTGTTTGTCATGCCCATGATCATGTCCTTTTTTTCAGGTAGATCTCATTCCTGTGTTATTGCAGCTCTTCAAAGAATGTAATATTAGTTTGTTGCTTGGGTTTGTATTTGTTGCATCCATATTGCTGTTATACATAGTTTTCTAATTTGTTTGCTTTCCACGTGTCATTTGGAGTTTCTTAGATAGAACAATGTCAAAACATATTTTGCACTAGAACTATGCAGTAAAAAATGTGTTTCAACAGGTTCTGTGGTGCATGCTCTTTGCTGATGATATTGTTTTGGGGAATGAGACAAAGGCTGGGATTAACTATAAGTTGGAGCTATGGAGGGGTTTTAAGGAAGATGGAGTATATGATGTGTAAATTTAGTCACACTATAATGGATAATGAAATGGTGAAAATTGAAGAGAGAGAGAGGTACCACAAGTGATCATTTTAGGTATATGAGGTCAACTGTAAATAAAGAAGGTGATATAAAGGTTGTTTCATAGAGGATTGAGGTTGGATGGATGAAGTGGAGAGGTGCGCCAGAGTTTTGTGTGACCGACCTTTTTTTTTGGTGAATATACTGACATATTCCTATAAAGCATAAAGGGAAGTTTTTTCGGTGAATATACTGACATATTCCTATAAAGCTTAAAGGAAAGTTTTATAGGATAGTAGTTTGACTGCCTTTGATGTACGGTGCGGAATGATGGGTTGCTAAAAAGTGTATATAGATAAGCTATGTGTAACAAAGATGAGGATGTTGATATGGATGAATGGCGAAACTAGGATGGATAAAGTTAGGAATGACCATATTAGAGCTGATTTGGGCATTGCCTCGATTCATGATAAGCTCCGAGAAAGTCTTTTTAGGTGGTATGACCATGTTCAATGGAGGCCTTGAGGATGCATCACCAAGGAGGAGTGATATGATTCAGATTGAAGGAACTAAAGAAGCTAGGGGCAGACCTAAAATGACTATAGCAGTAGTGAGGAAAGACATACATAGTTTAGTTTGGTCCCAAGTATGACCTTTGATAGATCTTTTTTCCACTTTATTTCATTTTTATTAATGATAATATTATTGATGCAAAATTAAGAATTTTATATTAATTGACAACCCAATAGAATGACTGGCCTTGTGCTGTCCACAATAAAAGATGCAAAACATAAGCATAAGACCGAAACTGGACCCAATCTGAACTTTTACTGAAAATTCATTTCCTGAGCACCATCATGGTCTCACTTCTACTTGCTTGGGCAAGAGATATGCCAAATTATTTGTTGATCTTTGCTTCCAATGGATTATTCGATTCACTTGAGAAGCTAGATGCCTTGTTTGCCTTATGCGAATCTTCAAAATCAATCCTCACAAGAAGTGACTCATGTTATGACCATAGCAGTATCTCCTTCAATCTAATATTGTTGAAGCCCTCCCCAATAGAAAACTCCGGAACCTCACAAAGAATTTTTAACACTTAATTTTGACACATGGAAGGGCTGTTCAGCTCAGCTGTGGCTTATATACAACAACATCCAAAAACTTACCCCAACTTAATGGGGTTAGCTACATGGAGATTCTAAGGAAGGATGAGCCGAAGGATCCATGCAAAAAGATTGACGGGTTATACTAAGTGCCAACTGCCAACCTCAGTTGGGGCCTATATATTGGTTAATATTGTTTTTGTTTCAAAAGGTCTGTTGCCATGACTTTTCACGGTGAACCAGAGATTACCTTCTTCTATTCTATACAATATTATGGAGTTTTCTCCTTAATTATACTTCTTGTTTTGTGGTATTAGATCTTTAGTGGTGCCTGCTACTCTTGCAACACTTCCTTACCCTTTCTAATGTAGTGTGTTTGAAAGATTCAAAACGGTAGCCAAAATAGAAGAATCTATAAATCAAAGGATAGTTCAGACCTTAAAATGACCTCAAATTGAGCTTGGGTTTTCAATACACAAGTCGGCCCACCTAAGTCGCATCCCATTAGTTTGGTCTTATGGGTTTTATCACTAATAAGTAGTTGGTTTTCAAAATTTCATCTGTGCATATCTATGGTGATTAGTCACTTCCTGTTGCGGGTTTTTTTTTTGGGGTAAATGACGTTTGGGGTGCTCAATGTTTGGAAAAAGTGCACCAAAGGTACCCAATGTTTATGAAACTATACTCGGTGTACCTATTTTTATACTTCCATATATACCCCAATAAAAATTTTACACTACACTATCACATGCAACACCCCCATGCTCCCTTGCTCTCACTCTCCCCTCCTAGCTCCCTTACTCCGTTGCTTCCCTGCCATCTCTTGCAAACCTACCCCACCCTCCCTTGTTTCCCCCACCCCTTCCCTACTCGCAACCTCCCCCCTCCCGCCCCGCGATGCTCCCTACAAAACTGCCCCTACTCCTAATCGCCGTGATTCCCCTCCTCTCCTTGCCTCTGATCTCGACTTCCATAAGTTGTTAGTGTCATTGAACACGAACTTTCTAGTGTCATCATGTGAAAGCCTTATGCGTTGATCCTGCACCAGAGCCTGCACTCTGACCATAGCTTTCATGCACCGAAGCGTCATGTTTGCTTGCTTTTGAACCTTATGCCCTTTGCCAAAGCTTGGAGCTTTACAAGCCTGTTCAGCACATAAAGAGCTCTCCATGACTTTTCCCTACCTCATCAAAATTAATTAATTATCTGCTTTGGGAAACATTAATTATTAACAGGAGTATAAAACAGAACACATCTCTAAAATTTCTTTTGTTGGTTTATTGTGCAATATCTTGAAGGCGAGTCTAAATAACAATACCAACATAGTGTTCTTTAATGAAATTAGAGGGATTGGTGAGGCAAACCCCTCCGCCCCCCCTGGCGGCGTTTTAATAGCATTAGGCTGAACGGCTTCCAAAGATCACGTAAAAAAACGTGAAGGGTAGAAGAAAGAGTTCTAAACGTGTATATGTTTTTTATAAACGAAAAAAAAGGCAACTAAAGATCTCGTTGCAGCGGAGCTCGAATTTTGCATCTCCTCCTGTAATGCTTGCATCTGAATGAACGAAAACCCAATAAGATTAGATCAACAAAACAACACAAAACGAATCAGAGACAAGAAATCAAGAGAATCAGAGAGCTATATCCAATCTTTCTGAAATCTAGTCATTTATTGGCAACACCTTCCATTGTAGAAGAAAATTAGGCAAAGAAAGATAAAGAGAGGGAAGGAAGCCAAAGTTGCCTGATAATAGGAAACAAAAGAGAGACCGTATGATGAGCTGAAAACCTCCATTTATAGACTACCTATCTTCTTCATAAAGTAATAAAAGTTGCAGGCCAAGAGAGAGAAACAGGGGATGGGAAGAGTGAGAGAGAGAGCTTGTGATTGGTTGAGAGCATGCGAAGAGAGATAAAGAGAGGATTGGACTTGGAGAGAGAGTGATTGGTTGAGAGTAGGCAAGTTAGGGTTTGCCGTTATCGAAAGAACCCTGAAATCCCAAAACCCCTTCCTCATTGCAGAACCCCTCTCTTCCTGTGATGACAAGCAGAGTAATGTCGTTAGATAATTCGAGTCACATGTTACATCAAGACAGAAGTGGGTGTGGACTGTAAAGAGGCAAGGCATCCCTTAAGGCTATGATGGGAGAGTAAGGAGGCCCGCACACACATGCATCGATCCTCTAAACTTCCCTTAGCGAGGAAGAAAGCCCTGCAGACCATAGTACATGCCTTTTCAAAACAGAGAAAACCATTTTATGCCTACTCTAGTGTCGCCCTCGCCATTCCCCATGTTATAAGACCCACCTACCTATACCTATAGGACAATCACAATAATTGTTTTTAGTGCAAAAAACAATCAAGTTTAACTTATTTTGTGTTTGTTATTTTATTTTTTAATGTAACTTCGAGGCATTAAAATTTAGAACTTCTTAAAGCTTACAACATAAGGGATGTGTTAGCAAGAAAGGTTTCTATAATTTTATATGAAGTCGGTTAATCCCTTCGAAGATGCTAGCATTTTTATTCTAATTTATGCATGTATATTGCATTTTTTTTCTTTTGCATGGTATTTTTCAAATTTAAATGTTTAAAACACGTTTTGTCCATTTTTCTTTTTTGTTTTTTTATGTTAACGTATTTGATTTTTTTTTTTTACCTTCACGTTTGCATTTTGATCCGTTTACAACATGCTCATACCGAATACTGTTTTTTTCCTGTTCCCGTTTTAACTATGGGTGAACCACTTCTACGGCTACTTGGGCTGTAGCAATGGCTGCCTCAGCGACAGCTACAGTTGCTATTGTGACAGCAATGGCATGCCTTTGCTCAGCGGTTGCAGCCGCAGCAAAAGATTCGCCGTTATTGCTGTAACTGCTGGCTTCGCTTAGCATTGTTGTGTCACTAGTTTATGATTTGAATCTTTTGGGAAATCTATTGCCGCTTCTCCTGTTTATGCACTTGCCAAGACCATTATTGCAGTTGTACACTAGTTATCAGTATTACAAATGACTGGTAAACAAACAAGTAAACACACATAAAAGGAAAAGGCTCTCTCCCCACCATTGCTCTCCCATCCTGGACTCCATCAGGAAAAGACTCCAGCTTTGGAACGGCAAGTTTCTCTCTTATGTTGGTTGCCTTGTCCTTATCCAATCTGTTCTCCAATCCCTCTACCTCTACTGGTTCAGAATCTTTTGTCTCCCAGCTTCCACCTCCAAAGCAATAGATTCTCTCCTCTGTGCCTTCCTTTGGAAAGGCACAGATGCCACCAAATTCTTTCACCCTATAAGCTGGTCTAAGGTTTGTCGGCCTAAGGCTGAAGGTGGCTTGGGCTTTTTCAAAATCAAGGATGCCAACTCCGCTGCTATCCTTAATCTTATCTGGAAGATTGTCTCCAAGCAGCAAATCATTTGGGTTTCCTGGGTTTATTCTGTTCCCCTCAAATCTGTTTCCTTGTGGACTTGCCCCCTTCCGCCTGATGCTTTTGTGGATCTGGCGCTGCATCCCCAACTCCAGACCCCTTGCCCTCCCTGCCATATCCTGTTATATTGGCAATGGCTCCTCCACCTCGCTTTGGCTTGACCTGTGGCACCCTGCATGTATCCTCCTTCCCTGGTCACTGCTAGAATCATTCTTCCCCTCAGGCTCTACCAGATCTGCCACCGTTGCATCCATGCTTTCCTACTATGGTTGGTCCCCTCTGTTTCTCCCTCCCCCTTGGCCGATCTTTGGGCCTTCCTTCCTCCCATCCCCCCTAGACATAGGGGATTGCATGATACTGTCAATTGGGTCCCCTCCTCCTTGGACCTTTTCTCCTCTGCCTCTGCCTGGAACTTTATCCGCTCCAAAGACCTTTTTATTCCTTGGTGCAATGTCTGGTTTAAAGGGCACATCCCTCGTCACAGCTTCACCGCTTGGCGAGCCCTCTCCTATTGCCTTCCTACGCAGTCTTTCCTCAACTACCGCCACATTCAGGTTCCTACTTGCTGCTGTCTGTGTTGGAATGGTACTGAAGATGTTGACCATCTTTTCTTCTCCTACCCCTTCTCTTATTCTATCTAGAAGAAGGTTCTCCATTCATGCTGGCCCACCACCTGTCCCATCCTCCCCCTTCCTCGTGAATGTATTTGGGTAGACATGACCTATAGTGGCTGCTTCATTTGTGGCACAGTCGGAAAGCTCGCCTTTTATGCCACCATCTACTTTGACGTTTCTTCCAAGCTCAGATCTTTTCGTCAGCACCCGATTTGTGACACCCCTAGGAACAAGCTCATTGTTGTCTCCTAGGGTCTCCCCTGCTCTATCATCTCCCCCCCCCCACCCCCCCAAATTGTTGTTTCCCCTAGTTAGCTAGTCCCCCTCTTTCGAGGGGTTTGTTCCCCTTGCTCCTCCCCCTCTTCTTTTCCCCTTGTATATTCTTGTTCTTCTTGGTAATGAATTATTTATTCATCAAAAAAAAACACACACACACACACACACACCACACAAAAGGAATAAAAAAAAAAAAAGGAAGAAAAAAAGATGAAAGGGACAGAGGAAGACTGACATTTTCGTCTTCTTCTTGCCCATGATCTTCTCTCCTTCTGCTAGTACTCTTCTGGTTCTCTTTTGTGGGAGACCTGAAAGCCCTTTTCACTACAGTAAACCACGAGGTACCACCCTTCTTTCCAATGGAAGGAAAGAAGAAAACTGAGCCGCATTCACAGAAGAGCCACCAAGCTTCAGCCCCCCAAAGCAGGAGCTTTTGATTGGATTAGATTAGCTCGCGTGAAGAAATACAATGTGGAGCAAGATATTGAATCTCTCTAATTCTTCTTAGGTATTTTATGATTATTATCTCTTGCATTTGATGCAAACGATGGTGATGCAGGCGGAGGGGGAGGTGGCAACTTTGCCATTGGTAGTGGCTGTGATGATTGTGGTTGCAAACAAGTATGATAGATTCTCCAATGATGGAAAACATTGTGCAATTTTGGGTTGTAGGGGAGGGATGGGTGGAGGTGGAGGTGGAGGTGGAGGTGTAGGGCGGGTTTGTAGGTAGGATGGTGGGGTGGGTTTGTGGGGGAATGGGAAGTGAGGAGTGAGCACTGTTAGTTAAAACAGGAACGGAAAAAAAACAGAGACGTACGGTACGTGTTTTAAACAGATAAAAACGATGAACGGTACGGTAAAAAAAAAGGAAACGTCAAACGGACGGAAACGAACGGTACGAGTATTAAACGTGTAGTTTTCAAAAAAACGAAACCAAAAAAACGGCAATATATCATCATATAATTTGAGAGATTATTGCCTGTATACCTGCATCTAATGTTCTAAACTACATCAACATCAAACATTCATGCATATATCATCCAAAATATAGCATCCAATGTAAATTCCAAATTAAAACTTAATACACCATATTAAAAAAGACATGTCCAAAATATATTAAAAAAAAAAAAAATACCATCCATCCATATCATCCAAGATGTGTATAAAAGAACATTTTTCTTTAACAGTTTAAAGATCAATAAAAAAAAAAAAAAAAAAAAAAAAGATCAATGAGGAGACATTAAACTATATGAAGTAGATCCTCCATCAGCTCCAGTGTCAGATGGTTCAGGTTCCTCGTACGTCTGCTCAAGCCTCTCCATTTCAAGCTCAAAGTCGTACTGTTCAATCCAAACTGTTGGACATTTTTCCGTTGAATTTGAAAGTGCTAGTTTCCCCAGCTTTACCCTCGGAGCTGTGCATGATTAATCCTAAAATTGGGGTAGAATTGTCATTTCAACACATTCATCATGTTAACTGTGCAAATCTTCCTCTTTCTAGAGCAGAGATTAGAAAATAAATAACAGGAAGGTTGGTAGTTGACTATATAAGTGACGAGCTTCATCGAGGCAGGGGTTAGTTCTCTATCTGTTACGTAGAGAGAGAGAGACAGAGAGATTGATTGAGTAAGCAGCGTTATCTGGAAACCGGAAAGTGTAAACACGAGAGATGACGAGATGACTATCACGGGCCATGGTTTAGGTTTTTCGATTTTTTTTTTTTGTTTTTACCCAAAATCGCATCTAGCATATGCTATATTATAGAACAAGAGGAAGAAGAAGAGTAGAGAGACGAGAGAGAGAGAGAGAGAGAAGAGAGAGAAGAAAATGAGAGAGAGAGAGAGAGAGAGAGAGAGAGAGAGAGAGAGAGTACCTTCTGAGTTCTGACCGAAAAAAGGAAGAACAGCAAAATATATAAAAGAGATGCTACTATACCTGCTTGCTACTGTCGATGCCCGAGCCCGACTTCCGACGACTTCCGACGACCTGGGATTAACCTTTCTCGACTTTCGACGACTTTCGACGACTTTCGACGACCTGCTCTTCCTCTTTTGCTCTGAGTTTTCTTCGATTGACAAACGGAGAAGAAGGGTTCAGAGTCTGACCAACGGAGAAGAAGGGAGAGATGACGGGAGTCACGGACTACGGCTACGGGTGATTTCAGAAATCAGAATTAGGGATTCGGGGAAGAAATCAGAAATCGTAAATCGTTTTCTTCGGTTTTTTTTTTTTTTAATAGTATGACAAAATTCCTATTTGCCCTTACAAAACGTATACGCGTTTTAAACGCGTTTAAACTGCCGTTTTCGTTTTTTCCCGCATTGTATGAAAGCATACGGCAAAACGCGTTTTAAACGGCAAAAAAACGCGAACACGTTTTAACTAACAGTGGGAGTGAGTGGGTAGGGGAGGGGTAAAATTGGGGTTTTAAGAATTAAGGAACCTCAAATATAATTTTAAGAAATGTGAGGTACCACATAAGATTCCAAACATGGGGTACCGGTACCTTTATGTCATTTACCCCCCCCCCCTTTTTATATATCACAATTTTAATTCATATTGCATTTTGCTCATTCCAAAGTCATATGTTAGTGTTTCTCTTTGCCCTAAACACATTCTTGGTGATCTGATCCACCGTTGATATTTTGAATTACAACTTATTTACTTGGATTATTCAATGACAAAAAATAACCATCTACTGCAGTGATAGGGGAATAGTATACTCGGCCCGAGCCTATAAAATCCCAGAATGCAGCAGAACAGCTGCTGGCACACCTCTGGTCCAGGTATCTGCTGCTTTCATTCTGAATTATTATTTGTCAGTACCTTACGTGATATACTTCTGCCTATTTTAACCTTTTGTCACTCAAATATTCAAATTGAATCAGATATTATCCTTATCGGATGGGGAGAGAATAACTTCCATCATTCCGGTAGGCGAGTTTCCAGGAGATCAATATCTAGTTATGCTTACAATTTATGGGTACATCAAGAAAGTATCTTTAAACCTTTTCTCAGCAATCAGATCAACAGGAATCATAGCGATTCAGCTGGTTTGTCCTCTTTTCTTTTCCTTTATTGTGGCCTAGATCATAGTTGTCAAGGCATCCAGGAGCTTTGGTTGCCTAGGCGGGTGCCTTGTTTGTGTCGCCTTGCGTCCAGTCCCCTCCGACACCTTGGGTCACCTAGATGCGGTGACAACTATGGTCTAGATGGCTGGAACTATTCTAAGTACTCAGATAAAAATTCATGGTTTAATACAGGTTCCAGGTGATGAGCTAAAATGGGTTCGTTGCTGCACAAACGACGATCTTGTTGCAATGGCTTCTCAAAATGGGATGGTTATTTTGAGTTCCTGTGAAACTGTAAGTCCTACTGTGCTTTTTGTTGAGAAATGCTGTAAAGCAAGAATAAACTATTGGATTTCTTGTATGGTCCCCGTTGTAGTAATTGAGATGTAATGAACCAGTAGTACTTTTTGTTTTCTTCTTGCTTTCCCTCAGTGTTCTGAAAACTGACCTGGCAGCCGGTCAAACTGGTTGACCTGTCGCTGGGCCTTCAAAATGGGTGGATAAAAGTTTATGAAACTGTTCTTGTCCGGCCAGTTAGACAGGTTCAACTGGTTGATTTGCCACCTTGTCACCTAAACAGGTTAATGGATGGGCTTTGTTCCCTGAACTTTGCTTTTTTTCTCTGTTGGTTATTGTTCTGTATGTATTTTTGTGTTTAGATGGAATCAGAAGTCCAGACAGATTGTACCCAATATAAAAAATATAGAAAACAGATATCTGTACACTTATGATTGTGGAATTAATAGCCTATACCACGATAATTCATACCAATGCTAAACAACTGCCCAGCATGTGCATCCCCCCCCCCCCTCTCCCACAAAACACACACACGACACCATCATGTGGCCCCAAGGGGGCAAAGCGCATAGGGGTACAACAACACATAACACAAACCCCTTGTAATGGAGAACTAGAATCACAAGTGATCTTAATCCCAGGCAGGATCTGAAATTATGGCTGAATAGAGAAGATGTCCAATAGGATTGGTTCGAGCTCTCAAATACTCACAGCAAACAAATAAAAGAAAAATGAGAAACGAAAGAGAATTCGATGGAGGGTTGAGAAGGGGGAAGAAGAACTAGTGAATGGGCATCTCACCCAACTCATCTCACAGTACAATTGATGGAGGACCGGTAGGGGTAAGGAAGAAATCCCTGAGAGGGATCTCAGAGTTGCAGGGGAGAGGGAGAAATCGCACTAAGAAAGGGGGGAAAAGAATCACACACACGCCCGCATGCTCTCAAATACTCAAACTCAATTCATCTTTTCAAATCTGTCCAATAACTTGGATTGCATGCTCTTATATAATAACTGAAAATTAAAACTTGCCTAGTAAAATCTAAAACTAAAATTAGCAACTTCAAATTTGCTTCCTGAATTCTAACTAATGAAATTAGAAACAAATAAAATTTAAACTGGTAACTCCCTAATTGACTAAGAACTACCCAAAAATAAAAGATTACATATCGTCCCAAATTAAATAACTCAATTCTTCCTAAATAAAGTAACTCCTAAAATATCCTATTGATTTCAAAAATCTAATCGGACTCGACTCTTCTCGGTTGAGATTGCCCGACGAGTCAACCCAGTTCAGCCTCGATTCTGCATCAACTCCTCCGATGTTAAGAAAAACTCGTCCACGAGTTTTAAAGAATGATAACAATAAGAACTCACAAACATGGGTACATTGCTCGTCGTTTGCATCACGAACGAAATCCATGAGGTGAAGCTTTGGAGGTGCAGTCAAGTCTGGAAAATCATGGGGAAAAACAAATTCATGATAGTGAACCACTGGCACTGCATTGATGGCCGTCATTACCTGATCCATGATTTTCTCACTTTCCGTTGTCATCTTCTGTTCCACAATAGGACGATCGTCTATTTGTGTTGATGCCTCTGGTTCAATTTGTGGTTGTATTGGGGGTATCGCTTTCTTTGACGCAACCAATTCATGAAGATTAAATTTTTTATGCATGTGCTGAGGTTGGAGGGTGCACACATTGTTGTCACAATCAAGAATACCGTCTCGTTGTTCCAACCAGCCTCGACCCAATTTAATGATGTGCTGAGGAGAGTCAAACACTTCACAAAAAACACCATCATAATAAGGAGGAGTAGAAAATTCAACAAATGCAATTTTCTCCGACTCAAAAATTATCTGACCGGTCTCTGACAATATATCCACCACAGAGCTGGTGACAAAATTGTCACTTAGTCGCTCATCAATTAACAATTTAACAGACTGTCCATTGGGCAACCGCACTCCAAATTTAAACACAAAGGTATCCATGACAGTAATAGAAGGCTCAAATAAGAGTGGCAATACTGTAATTTGAAAACTTCAAATATATCCCTCAATATGGAGCACGGATGGAACAAGAGTATACTTGGAACCAAGATTAAAATAGGAGTAAATCAGAATAAGACACTAAGGAGGGGTAAATATGGAAAGAAAAGGTAATTAAGGAAAAAAAAGGAGACAAAGGGGTATCGTGGGGTTTGGATTACCGCCAGGCAAGGGGTTTCTTGGAGACGAGAGACCAGTAAGGCTAGTCGGCTTCAACCAAGGGATTGTGACTGCGATGAAGACGGCGATCCACCGTGGGGACTTCTCAACGAAGAAGTTGACGTGCGGCTGGAGGTGGGAAGGCTCGGAACCAGGTATGTTGCCGATCTTCTCTCTCTTCTAGTCTTCTCTTCTCCTTCTGTTTTGGTGTTTCTCTCAGTTTCTCTCTTCGACTTCCTGCTTCTTCTCCTCTGGATCTTCTTTTCTTCTTCTGTTTCTCTTTCTCTGAACTGCTACTGCTGCTGCTGCTGCTGCTTTTTTTTTTTTTTCCTTCATTATGATTAAGTACGAAATAGTAATTGAACCATTCATATTCTCTCTCAAAACTGGAAAATTTACGCATGGCAAATGATTTCACTATATTGTTGTTCCT
>NC_056565.1:41521538-41529224 GCF_013358625.1 Macadamia integrifolia
TTTTTTTTTTTTCTAATTGCTGCTGGCGGAAAAGGAAAGAGGAGGCGGTCGGGGTTCTCCTACTTGGGAATCGAAGGGAGGGGAAAAAAAGAGGGATTAGGACTGGGTTTCAGCAGGTTTTTTTTTTTTTTTTTTTTTTTTTTTTTGTTCTCAGTCCCAGTAGAACTGAAACAGAGATGGGGAAGGGGAGAAGAAAGATGTGGGAAGAAATGGGATCTTTCGGCTTTGATACCAATTGATGGAGGACCGGTAGGGGTAAGGAAGAAATCCCTGAGAGGGATCTCAGAGTTGCAGGGGAGAGGGAGAAATTGCACTAAGAAAGGGGGGGAAAGAATCACACACACGCCCGCAGCTCTCAAATACTCAAACTCAATTCATCTTTTCAAATCTGTCTAATAACTTGGATTACATGCCCTTATATAATAACTGAAAATTAAAACTTGCCTAGTAAAATCTAAAACTAAAATTAGCAACTTCAAATTTGCTTCCTAAATTCTAACTAATGAAATTAGAAACAAATAAAATTTAAATTAGTAACTCCCTAATTGACTAAGAACTACCCAAAAATAAAAGATTACATATCGTCCCAAATTAAATAACTCAATTCTTCCTAAATAAGGTAACTCCTAAAATATCCTATTGATTTCAAAAATCTAATCGGACCCGACTCGTCTTGGTCGAGATTGCCCAACGGGTCAACCCAGTTCAGCCTCGATTCTGCATCAGAGCTGAATTCTTATAAAGGAGAAACTGATACAAAATTTGATGCTCTCACTAACATGGTCACGTCCCTAAAAACAATGGTAAAATCTATGCAAGTTTCTATTGATCGTTTGGTGGTAGCGGATAAAGGAAAGAGTTCCATTCAATCTGGAGATTCTTCCAACACCACTCCACAGGATCCGTCAGTAACACTACCACCACCACCACCACCACCACCACCACCACCTCCACCACCATATGGCACTGGTAGACATGATGATAGAGCAGAAAGAGCAGCAAAATTGGATGTCCATGATTTTTATGAAGACAATAATCCAGAATTATACCTTGACTGGATTCACAGTTTAGATACATTCTTCAGATGGTACGGGTTGACTGAGGCTCGAAAGATCCTATTTGCAGAGACCAAACTAAAAGGCACGGCCCGAGTCTGGTGGATCAAGCAACAACAACAGAACCGAACCCGAGGCATTGGTTTGGTCACTACTTGGGCTGAAATGTATGAAATCATGAATCGGCAATTCTTGCCTTCTGATTACAAGCAACACATGTATCTCCGGTTTGCACAGTTAAAATAAGAGAATTTGACCGTTGAAGAGTATGTTGGTAGATTTTATTATTTGGCCACTCGTTCTGACTTTGAGTGGGATGAAGAAGTATTAGTGGCCCAATTTCGCAATGGTTTGCATCCTCAACTTAGTGTTGTCCTTGCTTCTAGTCGACTACCTACCATGGAAGACGCCGTACAAGTAGCATATCAGGTTGAGGAAAGTTTGAAACGCCCATACAACCGGAGAAATTTTGCAGATACTTTTTCTCGAGGTACTAGTTCCGTTTTGCAACAGTCTCCTACCCAAGAAAGGTCATCTAGCAAACCACAGGCTAGTGCTACATCTATGGCTTCTTCACGAGCTAGTCGGCCATATTCTCCACCTCGACATGTTTCTGAAATATCATCTTCACGGCCTACTCGCCCATACTCACCCCCTCGGCGTGGTTCAAATAAACCTTCTGATTCTTCAAAATTTACAGTTCGGTGCTACTCATGCCATGGATTTGGACATATCAGTGCTCAATGTCCCAGCCGTTTGGTTGGTTTTATTGATAAAGATTCTCCTATACCATATATTCCCGAAGAGCAACTTGGTTCCGATACAGTTGATTTAAGAGAAGAGCGTGCAACAGGTGAAGTCAATGACACTCTCAGTGACGAAGACCAACATCCTTTTTATGTCATTCGTCATGTGTTGACCACTCAGAAGGCCACTGACAATGAAGATTGGCGCCGCAGTAGTATTTTTCAGACTCGTGTGAAGTGCAATGATCAGTTGCTAACCTTGGTCATTGATGGAGGCAGTTGCACTAATGTTGTCTCTGAAGACGCTATTCGTAAGCTGGGATTGAATACAGAACCACATCCTAATCCTTACAAGGTTGCTTGGGTGAATAACACTAATCTCAAAATCACAGATAAGTGCTTGGTCACATATTCTATTGGTGGATTTAAAGATACAGTCCAATGTGATGTCCTCCCTCTGAAGGTGTGCCATATCCTTCTTGGTCTTGGTTGTTTGATAAGAAAGTACAGCATTGTGGCTATGCCAATACCTATGCCTTCAAGCATGCCAACAAGACTATGAAGTTTCATCCTGCCAAATATCTCCCTGAAATTAAGCTCAAGAAGATGGTCGGATCGTTCCTCATTCAGCGTATTCCTTCAGACGGTCTCCTCGGTCCTTTCCCTAACTCGACGGAGTCGAGTTCTTTTCAGAGGAGGAGAGTTGATGCAGATACGGCTGCCCTTACTTGGTTGGACTAGCATGACCGGCTTTGGAAGCCAAGAACCAAGAAGAACCGGTCCAGCCCAGGGTTTTGGTCCAACAAGGGTTAAAAATAAAATTAGTAGTTTACTTAGTATTTTATTTCATGCTTTTATTTTCCAGACTTGAACGTAGGAGTAAGATTTATTTCCTTGCTTTGGTTTCCTTTTTATAGTTGTTTCCTAGTTTAGGCTAGTTTCCATTTCAGTTAAGTTTCTAATTTCATGTTCCTATTTTCCTATATATTGGCCGTAATCGATTGAAGATTTAGAGAGTGATTTGATTATTGAATGAAGATGTTGAGTTTGTGCACCAGTGAAGTGTGTGATTCCCCTCCTTCCCTTTCCTACTCTGATTTTCCCTTTCTTCCCTAAAGGTTCTCCATCAGCTATTGAGCTCTATATACATGATTGAAGGCTCATCTCCTAGCCATTTGCTTCTCTTCTATTTCTTCTTCTAGTTCTGATCTTCTCTGCATCAGGTGATCCCTTTCCATCATCTTTTCTTCTTATTCTTCTTGCTATTCTTCTTCTACTGTTCTTCAATCTACTCCAATACTCAGTATCCTGCTGAATATTGTTTCTAGAATCAAATCCGAGATTCAGAATTCAACTTGAATCTTATCTAAACTGCTTCTTAGATCTGAACATTCAAAATTCTTGCTTCTAGCTTAAACCTTAAGCATCCTGGGAATCATCTATTGCCTCAATTCTGATTTTCAAGAATTTTCTATCAATTGATAGATCTATCTGTTTGATGCAGTGGCTCTAGAGCGGTTAGACCAATACAACCAAGCAACCCGGATTTTTGGTCTAATAAGGGCTGGTAGTAGTTTATTTATTTATTTAGATCTAAATTTATCTTGTAACCTTTTGTTTTACTTTGAGTAGGCTACGTAACGTAGTGGTAGAGTTCCATTCTATTTTAGTTTTAGATTTGGAAATTTGGAATAAAAGTTCTTTTTTCTTTCTTTCTTTCTCCTTATATCTATCTATATGTAATTGTTTAAAAAAAAAAAAGGAATGAAAATTATTGGATTGAGAATTTAGAGTTACCGGGTTACCATACTGGGGTGCAATAATGATTGCTCCCTTTCGTCCTCCTTTCTCTTCCCCGATCAAGCTGGTCTACTCCCTTTTTCAGGTACTTTCATGCTCTCCCATCTTCCTCCCCTCTTCTTCTTCATTCTGTTATATTTTCCTTACTGTTATATTTTCCTTAGTTTCTGAACTTCCCCATGCGTTATCCTGTTCCAGCATAAACTGGGTTCAGCATTTAGAAAGAGCCTATCTTCTGTTCCCTTCCTCTTTCCCCCCCACCATCTTCTGGGCGTATGATCCTATCCACCGGGCAACGAAACCCCTAAAGCTCCAGCACCAAATATCTTCCCTGCTATAAGAAATAGATCTGGAATCTCAGTTGGACATACGATTACTGCCAGTTAAAGTTTCGGGAGTTTCTTATTGACTTCTGGACCTGAGAACCAGCCGTTTGTTGAATCAATTCAAGAAAACAGTGGGTCAACTATGAGGCGGAATGCTGGGCAGTTAAAAAGAGTAATGTGGACAAGCTGGGCATAGCCGAGATGAGGATGTTAAGGGGGATGTGTGGTAAGACAAGGAGAGATAGAGTAAAGAATATTGTATCAAACCGATTTAGGGTCACACCAATCCAGGACAAGCTCCGCGAGAGCAGTTTGAGATGGTACGGTCATATCCAACGGAGACCCATGGACGCACCAATAAAGAGGAGTGACAATATTCAAATATAAGGTGCTAAAAGAGGAAGGGGCAGACCTAAAATGACTATAGGAGAAATGGTAAGAAAAGGTATGCAAAAGCTAGGACTCAACCCAAGTATGACTGATTGACTGTAGATAGAGCTGTTTGAAGCACAAACACCAGTGTAGCCGACCCCTGTTAGGTGAATAATGTTCCCAAGATGTTGCTCTGACTTCTGTGTTTTACCTCTCCTTTCTTCATTTTTTTCTTTTATTACCTTCTAATGCCTTTTCTTTTACTTATATTTTTGCCTCTATCGGATCCATGTAGCCGACCCCATTTAGTTGAGATAAGGTTATGGTTGTTGTTGTTGTTGTGGGTCAAGCGTATCCTTTTAAATTTTCAGGTTGGCTGGGTTTCGTATGAAGGAACTCCTTCACTCCAAACAATTCTGGTTTCCTGCAAGCTCCTTCACTCCAAATGATCTTGGTTTTCCGTCATGGGATATCAACGCAAGGAAGAAGACGACCTTCCCTCCCCCACGATTCCTTCTATGTATCCTTAATTTTTTCTTCTACTTCCATATATGCCTCTCCCTTTCTTATTTATCTCTACATGTCCAATACTTTACCTTTGTTCCAATTCTATCCCTCCTTTTTAAATCATAATCCCCTTACATCCTTGTACCCTCTACTCCTAAGATAGCCATTTAAGATTGCTTTTATTTACAGCCCTGCCGCTCTATTATAAATTCCAATTTATTTACTGTTTTGGCCCTAAGCCTTTGAGAGTGTTCTTTTGCTCATGTAGGCCCTAGTGATCCCAAATAGGGTTTCTGAACCCCAAGATTGCCACCACTGTTCCTCGCACTCAACCAGATTTTGGTCCCGATCTGCCTGTTGGATTGTGAAATATTTTAACTCTCCTATCAGCTAAAATTCTGTCCCTGCTCTATTTTATAGATTCCTAAAATATCCTGGTTATACCTGTAGTTCTTGTTTGTAGATTCTTTAGAAACCCCCCCCCCCAATATCCCAAGAAGGAAAATGTACCTCTCAATGAAAAACTGTAAAAATTGAATAGCGGGTGGAAGAGTTGCATTAGTTAATTTATGTTTAAAATAAAAGGGTTATGTACCCGAAAGGCTGAAACTAAGTCTATAAGTTCAGCTGTTCAGGTTAGATTCCAGGAATGATTTCATGATAAAAAATTCTGCAGTGCAGAAAATTGGTAGACAATAAAATAAATTGAACGTGGCAACTAGAAAAGAATTTCATCCACTCAAAAGCCTTAAAAGGAATGTGAAGGGGTTATCATGAAGAATGCAATCAGAACAGATCGAGTTTCTTTGCAGTCATGTAAGGTTACGTGATGCAGCATTGGGAAGAGAAACAGGAATTGGAACATGGAAAAATTATTCCAAGAATTAGTAGCGGTGTTCAGCTATCATAAAGAGGAGACATAACAGAATAAGGAATAGAAGAACAATAAAATTAAAAGAGAAACAGAACTATAACAAGAAACCTAAAAATAGAAAATATGTACAACAAAGCAAGGGTTAAGAGAAGATTTAAGATAAAATAATCACCTAGGCAGGCCCCAAGGGCTTCACATGAACTGGCTCCTTAGTTAAAGGAGTCATCCACACCCAAATCTGATACTTTTTATATGAGATAATTCAAATTCAACTACTATTATGACTTGAAAGCAAAAGAATTAACTAACCTTAAGTAAGGATTCTCGAGACAGCTCAGATCGAAGCCACGACATATACCCCTCAACCAGGCAACAGTGAAGTTGTTTAGAAAGGGTAATCTAGGACCAATATAGAAAAGAAGGGATAGTGGGGAATAAAAGGAAAAGAAAAGGTACTTTTGAAAACTAAGGTGAAAAGAGGTTTAGTAGATAAGGAATCGAGAGACAGATTTCGTCCCCTTCAACCTTTGGATAGAAACCAGAAGCGGAAGTCCAGCTACAGCGGGAGTAAATAACTCACCCTAGGATCCTTCAGTAGGCCTGAAATTTCAGGTAGGGAATCGGTTTACCTAACCCCATTGATTGGAGCCAGGTTTTGTTCTAATCATCAATTCTTGATCTCTGAAATCATGGACTGGTGGTAACACCACCAGCCAGTTGCAGGTATGCTAACTTTGACGTCAAAGGGATTTTGAGTTTAAGGTTTGAGGAGACTTTAATCGCCTATTAAGAGGGCTTCATATGCCTAGATCTGAGAATAAGATTCGACAAAGGAAGAAGGAAGAGAAAATATCAGGATCGAATAAGGGAGAAGAATAGATGCGAGAGTGATTTCAGAGGAGGAGAGAAAAGAGGTCACATGACCTTACCATCGTACCAATCCGGCACACCTCAAATAAAATCCATTTATCAATCTAGCTATCCCTCGATTACAATGCCGTATTTAAATAGATAAATAATAAATAAGGACTCCTAATTGTAACCTAAAACAGAAATTAAACTCTAAACAACAACAACAACAACAACAACAACAAAGCCTTATCCCAACTTAATGGGGTTGACTAAATAGACTTTGGATTCAAATAGGCAAATACTACTAATGTTGTCTAATACTAATGATGAAAGAAATAAATAAATTGCATCATCACAAAAATAACTCAAAGTAAGTCCCTATATCCTACTGGACCCAAAATCAATTGGACCCAGTTCATCCCCATCTGGACTCCTCCAGGATTTTGGACTGGTCCAAGGAATTGTTCCTGCATCGACTAGTCACTCCCCTATTTTAAACAAAATATTAGCCATCTAAAACCTTATTTTATTTTCACTAAAATGAAGAAGCGGATAGATTGCAATAGCTTTCATACACAAACAGAAACACACCCCACGGTAACTGGGAGAAAAAAGGCATAACAAAGGAGGAAGAAATTCCTGGCTCTTTTCCTATATTCTACCATCTTGCAAGTCAAATCCAGATCAAGACAGTAATCAAAATAGACTTACACTTTAACAGGCATTTATCAGTACCAATCCCCAAACTGTTCAAACTCTATTTGTCATGAGCTAAAGTGACGAGCTTTACACACTAATCTCCTATTCACACACAATTTGAGGAACACGATAAGCAGCCAAAAAGAATCAATTTCAACTCTGTAACTTAGTTCAGAGGTTTGTTGGGATAGTTGCACACAACCCTATTCACCATTTTCTAAAAAAAAATACCAATTTCATGCAAAGGACTCCGAGTCCTACCTCAATGCACAAAGTGGGGCTTCATGGTTTAAAAAAACCCACCTTGGAAGTTTAGCTTCAAGGCCATGCTAAGGATGTAGTTTCAAGTTACATATTCTAATTCCCCAATAATCATATGCTTGGGGACCTCTAAAATCACGCAAAAAGGCACTAGTCCCTATATCCATCCATTCTGAGACCCTCACAACCTTTTT
>NC_056565.1:41529278-41554233 GCF_013358625.1 Macadamia integrifolia
GGGGGTGTTGCTGAGATAAGTAGTTTCTAACCCATGAAATACAAAACAAGCAAATCTCCCTTTAATGATCGTAATGTACTAAGTACTAACTGAGAATTCCAATTCTACCATGTACTGCAGCAGCTGATTCAGTCCAACAAATAGAAAGCAATCACATACTTCATGAAAATCTAAAATAAAAAGATTCTAGAACTCACAGCTTTGTGAATGCTCATGTCCGATTCCTGCGCATCATTCCCCGTCGAGTACCAGCCGAGAATGTAGAAATTGGGGAAAACCTTTTTATCTAATTCATCAAACAAGGACAAATACGACACATAAAGACCCATGAAACTCGAAACCCTAAAAGGATTCAATAATAATAATAATATAAACTGACAAAGCCCATAAGGAGAAAACCCATAAACAGGTAGGAGAAGAGTGATTTAAGTTTTCATTAATACGCACATAGTTCTTGTTTCTTCTCGAGGAATGGACGGTCAAGTGAATCGGTTGATGGGTCACAAAGGAGCTCGAAACTATTAAAGATTTCAACCGTTCGTCCTCTCTGAACGCCGATGACGCACCCGAAAACCCTAGGAGGTGGAGATGGATGCGACGGCGATGCGCCTCCATTGGGCTTGGCATCAGCAAAGTGTGTTTGAGACTTTACTCGAGTGTAGTGATCGGAGATGTTGACGATCACCAGAGGATGGAGCTTGAAGGTGAGTCCGCTGCTCGATGAAGATGCCATGGGGGAATTGTTACCCTGTGCTACAACGTCTCCACCAGTTTCGTTCCTTTTAGAGAGAGAACGATAGATTGTAGCAGAGACGATCACTGCGTCTAAAGCAGAGCACAGCGGGCTCTTAATGAGCGTGAGGAGCTCTGTTGGGATGCCCTGCTCTACACGGACTGTTGCAACTCGGTTCGGGCAATTGACTCGGTATGCTGGCGCTAGCCCAACTTTGAACATGAGAAACTGTGAACCTAAACCTTTGCCCCAACAAGTTTCCCCACTGTGCATATTTTTCAAGTACATATAAGAAATAATAATTTTTATCTTTGTTTGGAAAAAAAAATGTATATTATTCTAAAAAAATGTAGCAAATTAATGTGATAAATTATTTGACACCTTAATGAGTGTTAGTCTATTAATAAGAAATTCATTTTAAATGAATGTACACAAAATTAAAGTTTCAAAAATCTCTTTCCCTACTTTTAAAAAAGATTTTGGTTGTTGCGTCTCCAACAAGATTTGAACCTACGACCTCTCCAATGTTGCTTTTAGCAAAGTATTTTTGTGGGAGTACTTTAGTCTCACATTGTAAACGAAAGATAATGAAATTAGATTTAAAAACTGAAATGGGAAATATAAGGGCAGAGTTCCATGAAATTAATGGAAGCTCACTATGGTTTGAGTCAAGCCAAGGCATAGCAAAACACTATATGTGTATATAGTTGCCTTTCGAAATGAAACTCTACTTTTTCTTCAGTTACATATTTTGGAATAATATTTGGTCATCTATTATAAGGTTTTGCAATTCTTGTGATAGAAATGCTGAATTTTCGATTCACATAATTAAACTATTTTTGTACAATGATATGTAATTCTTCGATTTCTCACTATCTATCCTCTATTAAAAATTTGGGAATCTTATTGCTTAGTTTGGCTTTTATAAAAACTTTAACAATTATAAGGGTAGAGTTTTTAAGAAATGAAAGCTCAATATGCTCCATATTTTGTAATAATAGTACGTTGTCCATAATGTATTGCAATTATTGTGATAGAAATGTTGAATTTTTTATTCACAAAATTAAAGTTTTTTTGTACATTGATATTAACTTTTCGATTCCTTGCAGTCTATCCTCTTAATAACTTTGAAAGCCTTATTGCTTACGGAAGCTTTGACAATTCACGGAAGCTTTGACAATCCAATGGGACCACCCTTTCTTTAGGAAGATTGCAGCAAAAAACATGAGAGATATTTTGGAATTAACATGTGGCCTGAGATCTAATTCTAATAAGCATATTTTTCATTGGAACTTCAATTGAAATAATCAAAAGTAAGCCATTTTCAAAATAAAATGAAATAATATATGGTATAAGAAATGTGAGTGAAAAATTCATTGAATCAAATTTGGTCCATGAATCTAAGAAATAGTAAGAAATAATGATCTTTGTCAATTTAAAAATCCAAGTTTTGAATTGATGTCTTCCATTGATTCCTCATAAATATTTTATTTCGATTATAATTTAGTTATTCACAATGTACGATGATCATTGTTAAGCATCGATGGCTAAATGATTAAAGTGTACGACTCATAATTGCTAGCATTCATATGTTGCTATCATGGAAGCCGAGGCTATCAAAGAGGGATTATTTTGGCTACGAATTATGTCGATATTTCGTTACATTTTCAAAATGTCAACCTTTAGTTCGTAACCTCTCTTGACCAGCCTCTACTCTTTAGGGTCATCGTAGATGATGTTTTGTTTTTATTTATCTATTTTATGTCATAAAGTTTTACTTCTTATTTTCCATTCATTTTCTAACTCGAAAGGGTGTATTTGTATTTAAGATACATTCACTGTTATCCACTCCTTGACTACTTGACCAATGTAACGTGGATGCCTTGTGCTCCTTATGCTTTTCTATCCAATAATATCTCTGTTTTACCATTTTTTTTTTCTTATAAATTTTGCTTTTTTCAGGGGATGAGTTTATCTTCTCCGGACCAAGGTTTTAAAACTAGGATCTGGGGCTAGAATCGGTTCCAAGAACCCTAAAATCGGCCATTTGATGTACAAGCTCACCGACACCAGTGAATATACGTGAATCGGCCTTATCAAATCAGTAAGAATCGGGATCGATCGTAGCATGTCACTCTGAACTCTGATGGATGTCTTATTTCTTACACGATGCCTTATCCATTTATCCATCACTCCCGCTAAACCCTGCAATAGAGAAACTCAAAACAGCAGCCATAGCTTAGAGGTTCCATTAATGGCGATCGGAATTCTATCTAAATCCAATTAGACCCAGTTCAGAGAAATGGGTTTTCAAATTCTCAGTTCCGTATCACTGCCGAAGGATTCTGTAACTGTGTTCCTTCCGGCGGTGGACATTTCTTCCACTTTCAGACATCTTTCTAAACCAGTATCTGCTTCTTCGTCTGATCTCTCTTTTTCTTCCTCATTCTCTGCTTTTTCTATCCAAACCCACCTCAAATATTGTAAATTAAGAGAACCCAAGTCGCGGGATTTCCGTATTTTTTCTGTAGCTGTCGATCCTCAAGAGCTTCCCAGAAGCAGCCCTCAGAGGCTTCTTAGAGAGCTTGCAGAGCGTAAAAAGGTCATCTCTCCGAAGAAAAAGGTCCCTCCGAGGAGATTCATTCTCAAACCCCCTTTAGATGACTCCAGATTGGCCGAAAGATTCCTCAATAGCCCTCAGTTGTCACTCAAAGCGTTCCCTCTGTTGAGCTCTTGCTTGCCTACTTCTCGGCTCAACAATGCCGACAAGACGTGGATTGATGAGTACCTGCTTGAAGCCAAGCAAGCTCTGGGTTACCCCCTCGAGCCCTCTGATCGATTTGACGACGACAATCCGGCGAAACAGTTCGATACTTTGTTGTACTTGGCTTTCCAGCACCCTTCGTGCGAGAGAACGAAAGCTAGACATGTCCGGTCGGGCCATTCGAGGTTGTTGTTTCTAGGGCAATACGTGCTTGAGCTGGCATTGGCTGAGTTCTTCTTGCAGAGGTACCCGAGAGAGTCGCCGGGTCCAATGAGAGAGAGAGTGTTTGGTTTGATTGGGAAGCGAAATCTACCCAAGTGGGTTAAAGCTGCCAGGTTGCAGAATTTGATCTTTCCGTTTGATGAGATGGATAAGTTGATTCGGAAGGAGAGAGAGCCTCCCGTGAAGTAAGTATGCTTTTGTTTTTGCAGTAGCTCTTGTTTATAAAAAACAAACCATTCTTCAGCTCTTAATGCAAAAAGTTAATTTTTGAATGCTTTATGTGAAAAGTAAAGTGGCCATTTTGAATACGTTCTTATTGCATGTGAGGAATTAGAACTCTTAATCTTCCCGTCAAGTTTCTGGTATCAGAAAGAGGCGGTGTAGCAAAACTATTGAAATGGAAGTTAAAGAAGAAATTGATATTCATCAAACTTAAAGAGGAAACAGTAAAACTGATCTAAAAAAATAAAGGAATACCAGGAAATTCTCTGTGAGGAACCAGAATCCAGTGGAGAAGAGATGTTGGTTTCGGACTTGTTAATTATCAGCTGTAATGGAAGAAATTGATTCTGAGACTTCAATACTGATACTGGAGACAAGAAGAATAATTTGATAATGAAAGTTGCCACTTGGAAACCACCAACCTCTCTCTCAGGGCTTACAGTCACCTCTATATAGGTAAAGGTCCTTAGGCTAAACTCTGGTTGCAATGCTAAATTTTCTGATTCTGAAAGTAGAAATTTGGTTAGCAGTGTCATGGAGGGAGAGGGTTTTTGATGTGTGAAAGGGGCAGGAGTGGGGTCCTGCCGTCCTGGCAACGATGTAGATGCTTGTAAGAAAATATTGGTTGACATATGTGTGGATAGAGCGTCTTGACTAAATTTTGAGTTTGAGATGTAAGGAATAGAGGGGTGAAAGAAGCAAGTAACAGATGGATTACGGATAGAAGTGTTGGCTAATTCAACATATGCACTAGGCTGTGTTTGAGTTCTGCATTGGAGAGATTAATCTCACTTTTTATAAATATTACAAATGAATTTGTTTCAGTCTTTCAGAGAAATCAACCAAGCTGCTGATTTTTTGTCCAAGCTTGGTCAAGGTGTAAATGAATTACCAATGGGACCTGCGGAGCTCCCTGGTGACCTGATTAGGGTGTTATCAGAGATGCCAGGGGTGCTGACTTTGCCTAGTTGTAAGTCTTGTCCTCTTGTATAGCTTATACTGTCTTTTAATTCATATTTTTCCATTCCCTAAAGGGGTTTCAGTGATTATCTGCAGGCTCTGATGTTCATATAAAACAATCCAAAATTACTTAATTGATTGAAAGGATTGATTGGTGCAACTGTAGGAATGGGAGCACTACGAGTCCACCTAGTAATAAGGAAATCCATAGATGGTAACATACACTGTTGCTTAGCCGAAAACTCAATTGTCTTGCAGGCATAATGGGCCAGATTAGACTTCTATTTATAGGCTTTGGAGTACTTCTGCTCCTACTCACTTTAGGACATCCAATTTCTTTTAGAAATTTATGGAACAAATCAAGAAACTGAATAAGGCTTAGGAAAGACAAATATCTTGCACCAACCGGTCTAAAACAACTCTAGTGAATTGTATTAGAATTAGGATTGCTTTCAACAACAACAACAACAACAACAAAAAAAAACATGATTTCTGAACCCACCTGGACTGAGCAGAAGTTAAAATTAAGGAAATGATAGACGAAAGTGGTGCCCTCCGTTTATTGGGCCTAGTGCCTCCTTCAACTCTCCCTGGTTTTAGAACTTATTTCTTCTCTATCATTAGGGATTGATGGTCTCCGTGGCTGACCTGATATTTCTTGTATGCTGTTGCTGAGCATCTCACCCAGCCTTCTGATTCTTTTCTACGGAGTGTATTTGCAATGCATAGTCTTTTTCTTATTAAAAAATCGTTTAATCCATGTGTGGTGTGGTATCGAGTGCGATATTTCCACTAAACAAGAAATGATCGATATCAACTATAGTGAGTCAGAAACATACTAGTTGTCAAGTACATTTCGTATCTCAGCTGTCTTCAGCATTCACTCTTATGGAAGGAATTGGATATGCTTAGTATTGTATATTTCAGACACAGATAAAATAGATAATCAATGTCTGCTACATTTAAGATGTCGTTTATTCCAAATCAGACTCTCATTCAGTGCTCCATTGGCCACCTCTGGATGGAGCGTAATCTAAGAAGATGGACCTCCAAATCTAGGTCCTTTGACATGATTTGGAATGCCATCTTCTTTGATGTCAGTTCCAAGGCTTGCTCACTCCCCTCTGGCATCCCCGCGACTCCCCTAGGAACCGGCTGTTGACAATCACGATCACCACATCTCTGAATTTAAGGTCATGTCATCAATTAATTATTAATAAGATATTTTTGTAGTTCATAGCTAAAACTTTGTCATAAAAAATGTAGATTGGGTTCAGTAATTCATCTAATTTGTAGCCAGTTCTTGTCTTAGTCTTGAACCAGGCTGCTGAGAAGATTATTGAAGCTTCTATTAACCTCTCTTCTTTCTGGTATTTAGTGTGAAGGTGAAAAGCTACCATAATGACATTTTTGTCTTTATTGATAACAACAACAACGGTGACTATCCCAACTTAATGGGGTCGGCTACATGGATCCATGCAAAACAAAGTAGGGAACACAGAGGCCTAAACAAAAAAGGGGGGAATGATGAAGAGATGAAGAGATGAGGAATGAAAAAAAAATAATAAATAAATAAATAAATAAAAAATGAAATGAAAACTGAAGAATGGAAAAATGGAAAGAGGCACAGCCCATGGACTTCATGGTCCATATTTGATAATCTTCCTTAAATAACTCATGAACTTCATTAAGTCATCCCTTGTGTAGAGCACCGGAGGTAATGAGAATGGTTAACTCTACACCACTTTTATGGTCAATCAATTCTCTTTCCCTGATGAGACCAGAAAGTGCCCCAATGACATCCCAAAGTGAGGTGCTTCCTAAAACCTGAAGGCCCTGGGTTCCCTAGTGAACAACCATCAACATTCAACTACCCTTCTGCAGGAGACTATAAGAAAACTACCCTTCTATCTGCCGTCTTCCTCATGAAAATGAAAGGAGTCCAATCCACTAAAAAGCTGATTTAAAAGGTCCATTGCTAATGCACAATAGCAACCTTACCCTTGATTTTCTCAATAACTAAAGAATAACAATCTTGAATCAGCCCAGCATTCCTTTCCTCCCAGATGCACCAAAGAGAAGCAAACAGCACTCCTTTTCATAAGAACTTCCCTCTTTGCAATAAAGCGCCATTTGCTAAAAGTAAGCACCTTGAAATCTTTGGGAACTACCAAAGGCTTTTGAAACACTTAAAATAAATGGTGCCAAACTTGTTTGCAAAATAGCAGCAAATAAATATATGCTCAACAGATTCACCCTCCCAACATATGAGGGGACACAAAGCTCTCATGTCCTCTCTTATGGTGCAAATCAGATATCTAAACTTCCTTATGGTTGATTTCCCATCCCATGCATTGCAGTTTAATGGAGTTTTGGATTCCTAAATTGCCTTCTAGGGCATCATCTACATAGACAAAGTCACATAAGGCAATAGTGAATACTTGGATAAAAATTTACGAACTAGTGTTTAAAACTGACTTATCCTATTTCTGTAACTCTTCCCCTCTTTTGGAGGATGCTTTTCCTTTGGCTTTATGAATCGTTGCTTAAATATGAAAGTAATAGTCACCCCTTTCAGTACCTTTATCTATGAGTGCATTAGGTTTTTGTATGTATAGTTTTTAAAGTTAATATCTAAACCTTGTGAACTAGGTTTACTTGATCTTGTTTTGTTAAGCATTGAAGGCCTTACTTTTCACACTGCTTGTGGTGAATACAGGTCTGTCTTCTGGGCTTTGTTTGGGGCAATATATCTCTGTTTTGGCATGCCAGAAGTATATCGTGTTCTTTTTGAGGTACTTGGAATGGATCCTGAAGATGAGAGCTGCCAGCCAAAATTAAGGAGACAACTTGAAGACATTGATTATGTTTCTGTGGAATTTGAAAACAGAAAGCTCAGTTGGCAAGATGTTGCTTCCTATAAGGCAAGTACCATGGGTTTGCTTTGTCATAATTCATTTTTTAATGTTCCATGGAACTTAGAATATTTCAATCTTTTTATCCATGGGCCATGTTCTAGAATGCTGTCAGACTTGAGTCTCCTTATCACCATATTGTTTCAATGCAGCATTAACCAGATGCTTAAGCTTAAAATGCCAGCTGAATTGGATTTTTACTATTAAAGTGGGAAATTTTTAGTCTAGGAAAATGGGCGTGTAGGAACCTCTTACGCACCCACTTTAAATATTGCCACGTGAACAGATGATGTGGCTATTGAAAGCTCATGATCTGGGTTAGCCACGTGCCAAATTTCAAAGCCTAATGCAATCAAATACTCTTCCATCTATTGGCATTCATAGCCATGTATGTTCCTACATGCCTACGGTACTCCGACTAATATTGTGCATTCTCCCAAAGGCCCTTGATTTTCAAAGCTCCATGCCACATGGAAAACTCTGTTGGGCTGAAACTTGACATGTGAGTAGAGGGCTAGGAGTCTACCTGTCAACATAATTTGTGCCCCATTTGATCTACCACATGGCAGTTAGTATGTAAAGTGTGCGTGTATCCCCCCCCTTCTTTGGTTAACTGTAGAAATAAGATTAGTTTTTTTTTTTTTTTTTTTGGTGGGGGGAGGGGGTGGGATTATAAGCGGAGATGATAAAATTTTCCATGAGCTAAAGGTTGAGGTTGAACAGTGCTAATACCCTTATCCGCCTGAAGTTCTTGGAATACAGTGGCTGGTAGCCCTGTTATAGGAAATGGTTAGAAATTTGGGACTTATATACTAACATTTCATTCCCTTGCAGCCTCCAGAAGATGCACTTTTTGCACACCCAAGGCTTTTCAGGGCATGTGTTCCACCAGGCATGCATCGGTTCCGAGGGAATATTTGGGATTTTGATAGCAGGCCCAAAGTTATGCAAGCCCTGGGATATCCTTTGCAAATGACTGACAGGATTCCGGAAATAACCGAGGCCAGGAACATTGAACTTGGACTTGGGCTTCAGGTATCCTTCTAAGCTCTTGATTCTTATCACTGATTTTTAGAATGTAAGTTACAGATTTACTTTTCGGTGGATGGCTAATCTTGTGAGAAGAAAGGAAGATATAATCATAGTTGTCAAGGTGTCCTGGTGGCTTTGCCTGAACTGGGCGCCTTGTTTTTGGACTCTCCAACGTCTTGGGTCGCCTAGATTCCGTGACAACTATGAATCCTAAATCATATGATTTATCTTCTCTTTGCAAACCATATTTTATCTCCTTAGTATCGGTCAACTTCACCTCTTTGACCTCAATTATTTAGATATTTTATTTCTGATTTTATCCTTACGGTAATTATTGAAATCTGGTAGTTGTTCTTTTAAAATCTGGCCACTAGATATAAGACCCGATTTGGTCCATATCTATCCATCAGATCATGATCTCTTCTTCCCCTTCCATTAGTGGGTTCATTACCTGCAGGCCAATATATTTGTCCTGCATCACTGATCTTGAAGGTTCAAGGGTGTTATAGGGAGCTTCCAATTTCCCAGTGAAGTCCCCTCACCCTTCTTCTTCCCTTCTCCTCTTCACATTCCTCTTATTTTTTTTTTCCAGATTTACCCTCTTCTTCTTTTCCTCTCTCTCGCTCTCTCCGTTCTATGGGAGTGGTCTTAGTCTGTAGTGCAGCATCTATTTTTCAAATCCCTCTTCCTCTCCTTCGACTCTGTGTGTGTGTGTGTGTGTGTGTGTGTGTGTTCTATGGCTGTAGTCTTTAGTCTCTGGAGTTAGTCTCTATCCTCCCCTTTTCCCCCTCCCACCCACCCCCCCCCACCCCCCCCCCCCCCCAAAAAAAAAAAAACCTGAATATGACCATGTCGTTCTAGTGGCCCATCCTCTGTTTAGAAGCCATTGGAAACTTTGTTTTGGGTCTTGTGCTACAAGTAGGCCAATTTTAAATCATTTTTGTGAATTGTTTGATATGCACATGAGTTCAGTGTTTCAAACTTTCAACATATTTCAGACTTCTATGCAAAACATTTCCATCTCACATCCACATGGCACACCTTGCCTTGCGAGTTGCACCTCAGTCCTCAGGCACCAGGTCTCTGCACCTCGAGCCCTTAACAACTCTATTATATATACACTTTCCTGTTATACGACTGCCAATTGCCCCCTTTTAGCAAAACAATTCTACGCTGATGAGAAAATATTAGGTTCTTTGTTATGTAATGGTATCACAGTTCCAGTGTTTTGTGCCAATATTCATTGGGTTGTGGTTGCTGTCACATTTCGGTTGTGATATTTCATTGTCATCCCATTTTTACCTGCCATTCATTTTTCAAACCTTGAAAAACATGTTCTTCAGTGAAAATTGCCAGAAGGAGCCATGAAACCTGGACCTGGAACCCTGAACAGTGAGACGTAAACCATAACCATTAACCTTGAACTGTGAAATCTAAACCTGAAACCATTAAACCCATTGAGAATCTAGTTGCCAAAGATAGCTCCTACCCTAAAGCTCCTGAAGCCAGAAAGTTGCAGAAAAATTGCCCTAATATGGAGAGTTGTTGAATTGCTGGATTTTGAGAGAGGGATAGAGGTCAAAGATGAATGAGAGTCCAATATTACCATATTTCCTTTGTATTAAAATTGCAATGAACTTCTTCTCAAGCGTAAATGTTGTCTGGTGATGCAATGGCATGTCACAAGCTGTCTGTAACATCCAGAGTAAGCTTATGTTAGGATAATTATATGAATGATATTACTCTTGATATGAAAGTATATTTTGTCCAAGTATGAGGTGCTTATTGATATTTTGTCCACCCCCCCCCCCTTTTTCCCTTTTTTAATTATTTTTTGTCCCTAGCTCCTATAGTGATTCAACCTCTATTTTATGGTGTTCTGAATAAAAAGATAAATGGAAGGAATATGATCATCATAAAAGAAATTCGCATTGTGCTTTTGGTCAACATTATTGGTCTTCCTCTATCTCACAAGAGGAAAAAAGAGAAGATAGACATCTATTGTTGATAGATGCGTTGCTTTTTCTTTGATGTTTGAATCATATTAAGATTTCATATTCATGGAGAATCTTAGAATCTAAAGGAATTCATCCTTAAATGTTTTGTTTTATGAAATGCAGCTGTGTTTCTTGCACCCATCAAAATACAAGTACGGACATCCTCGGTTTTGCTTTGAGCGACTGGAGTATGTCGGCCAAAAGATCCAAGTAATTATTTATCTCATCATTTTGCACTTATCTGGTGATTATGAAGTAGGTTACATGTTGCAATATGCTATGAAGCAAAATCTGAGAACAGGATTGCTAATTAAGTGTTTTTGAGTAAACCTTTTTATAGTTTGCTTGGGTTCTTTTGTTATTTTACTATTGAAAAATCATAGATCATAATAATATGTGAACTGTTCATGGTCACCTTTCCTTTAGAGCAGGTTAACTTTTAGTAGTTTATGTGCCTAAGTTCTGTCCACTGTGTGCTCTCTAGGGCTTTGCATTAGGCTTTATGCATCCATTGAGCTGACAGCTGTCCCTGCACCTTAATCCTGAACATTCAGTCGGTGAATCCTCATTTACAATCTTCTTGAACCCAGAACTTGGGTTTGGTTTGTTAAGAATTTAGGCGTATCTGTTTCCAAGTAAAAACCATGAAAGGGGAAAGTCTTCATTTAAACTCAGTACAAAATAAGTAGAAATTTTCTTTGGAAGTTTCCCTTACTTGGTTTTTACCTGGGAACAAATGGAGCCTAAATAATAAATACTGCAGATTATGGTCTTTATAAAATAAATACTTTATTTAAATGAACTATTGACTAGGAATTCCAGTTTCTCAATTTGGATTTCCTTGCAAGTAAATATATTTCCAGAAATCCTCCATTGACCCTATGGGCTGACCATTTTTAATTCAATACTACACAACCACCATCACTCCTAGCTGCACTTTATGATTTGAATGGTGTTGATCCCATACTTAAATGGTTCAGTGTTCAGTATTGTTTTCATGCTCAGGAAATTTGCATATGAAACTGGTTTCTTTTTTTTGGCCTCCTTAAATTTTTGGATAAAAAAACTGATTCCATTGTTTTTTTTTTCTTTTTTTTTTTTGGGGGGGGGGGTTTGTGAATTATAAAAAAGAACAGTACAGCAAGAAAATCATGAAAGGACCAAACAAAAAATCTGAAATGACAAACAAACGATGCAACCAATGACATAGAACTAGCTATGGTGGGATTGGGTAGTCTTCATTATATGGTTCGTCTCTCCTTGCTCCGGCCTTTGCAAGTTCATCAGCTATGGGGTTGCAGTCTTTAGAGACCTGTAGAATGAGGTGTTTATGGTTGCTAGCATCACCCTTGCCCATATTATGAGGTTTGAAAGTTTCCAAGGACCCCTCATCTCAGCCTGCATCCATCTAGTGACAACCTTGAAATTTCCTTCTGCAACTAGTGGGTCAGCCAGCCATAAAGCCTTTACCAAATCCGATCCCATTAAGAGGGCTCTCTAGAATGTATTGCCAATGTAGACTGCATAAAACTTGGCTTTACCGTTCGAGATAATTCCTCCTATTCCATCAGGGTTAGTGTTACAGAGAGAACTGCCATGAATGTTTAGTTTGAAGTTTCCATCAATCGGGTAATTCCAATCCTTCACAATAGAGAATCTGGTAGGTCTTGAATATATAACATTTTTTAAATTTAAAATTTTCATAGACCTTTAAACTGATTGATTTATTTATTAATTGCACAACTGTGAGGGCACATGTCCTGTCTGATTTGGCTTTCTCAAGTAACCACCAGAAAATTGAAGGAACTGAATTGAATCAGAAAAATAAAGGAAAAAGATAAAAAATGAAAACAGAAAAAAAGAAGCAAAATATCCATTCAATTTAGTACTATAATCTTCTTGATCTGCTTTGGTATTTAATTTTACTTTTCCTGCAGGATCTTGTGATGGCTGAGAAGTTGCTCATGAAACATCTTG
Source organism: Macadamia integrifolia (assembly GCF_013358625.1). Taxonomy (NCBI): domain Eukaryota; kingdom Viridiplantae; phylum Streptophyta; class Magnoliopsida; order Proteales; family Proteaceae; genus Macadamia; species Macadamia integrifolia. The sequence continues at coordinate 41,542,101 of NC_056565.1, forward strand.
ATGCTCCTGGAAGATGGTTACAGGAAAGGCACCGACGTCTTCTGCTCAACAAGTGCTGTGGAAAGTACTTGAGGGAGAAGTATCTCCACAACGTCATCATCTATGGTGAGCAAGTCCAGGATTCATATGAACACAACAGAAGACTCAGGAACCCAGCCACAACTGCAGTTCAACAAGCCATCCATGGGCTCTCGTACACTGTATATGGGAAGCCAGATGTGAGGCGCCTTATGTTTGAGGTGTTTGATTTTGAGCAGATTCAACCTAAAGCAGTATGAAGCTTGTGACAATTGGAATCTGGCAGTGATACTGTTAAGGGTGAGCAATTCCTCCCTCCCCCCTCTCCCAATCCACCAGCCTTGCATTATGGATCCAATTTCTACTTAGATCTATTAGAATGTTGTAGATTTTGCTTCTGATATATTGCTGATATAATGTACATATGGGAACCAAGTGTTGGATTTGTTTGTCCAATTTAAGTTAAAGATGAATTACTTAGTTAAGGGCAATCCAGGTATCCAAAATGGTAATGCTGCTTCCCCCTTTTTTTCCCCAATATATAGCAAAGGCCTAAATCTGTTAACTTTATTTGAATTAGTCCCATTACCTATGGTAGAATATGAACAATGTGACTTAATAACTTGAGCATTTCCTTCTGGGAAGCCGTTTAAATGTTTTAGATTGCATGAGAAGAAAAGCTGCCCTTGTAATCCAAAGCTTCCATTCCTTGAGGCTTGAGTTGCATATCGTAATTCGTAATCACACGGTTGTTGCTTATACTTATGTATGACCATCAGGGCATAAGCTTCCCTTTCTGCAGTTTCTCCAATGTTTATTTTTTCACTTCAATTCATTATACATCAACAGATCTTTGTTGTTTCAAAGTGTATAGTAGTGTGCTACTGACAAGCATTCATATTCATAGGTGCCTACGTTTCACTGCTATCAAGCTTTGCTTTGTAGTTGCTGAACCCACGCCTGGGTTGTGATGGGCAGTGAATGAATTTTGAATATTAACCATCATCCTTCCCATTTTATTGAGGATTCAAAAATTCAACTTCCATTTATTAGTAGGAACAAACTTCTGTTGGATATTAAGCACAAAGTAGAACATTATTCAACAAAATATCCTTTAGATTGAGTGGAAATGGTAGTTTCATGTCCAGAAATAGGAATAGCTGTTGCTTCTTCTTCAGAGTTTATCATTCACGTTGTAGGACTTGGTGGAGCAATGTTACCTGAGTCACTCACTAGTCATAAGAGCAGTAATGCTTATTTTACTGACATCCATGGCATCCCTTTGGTTGTAGGACATCATCTGACTGGTGGGGATGATCAATGGGAGTACCAATAGTCCAGCACTTCAAGGCTTCCCAAATCACTAAACATGAAACAGCAGAAGCAAGAAAAAGAATAGCTGAGCTAGAAAGTTTCAAGTTTAGTATGTCTTGTAATGATCGAGATGCATTATTGTTTGTAGCTATGACACCAGCACTTGGTTGTAACATCAAATAATGGTTGTGAAGGAACGGTTACCTGGCAGTGATATAACCATGTAATAATTGGAAAAATTGCTACTTCATTGCATCATCAATATAAGCTTCCTTTTGATGGCTCAAATATTTTACGTCATGGCAGAATGATGTGGTAATAATTTCCACCGTTGGATAGACAGTGGACGATCTGGATGTGCCACTTAACAAATTTCGCACTCAGGTTCACCATTATACTTGCTTATGAATTGGTATGTATCCCCATGTATGTCTACTATCATGCCTACGGTACTAATGTGCACTTTCTGATGGTATTGGGTTTTCCAAGTTTTATTTTATCACTTTGCAAACTTCATCTGAGTTAAGACTTAATATTGAGCTAAAACTTAACATGTAAGAAGAGGACTTGAAGTTTACCTCTCCACAAAATTTAAACTCTATAAGACAAGTCATATTATTGATTTTTGTGCTAACGGCCAGATACACTTTACCCCTTAATATTATACTGTAATTAATTCTAGGGAACGCATCACCTCTCCATGTGACAGAATAAGGTGGCACACAAAGAAAACCTCCCCATATGAATCAATCGGGACAATGAAGGAGGAATTCCTTCACTGCCAGCCATCATTATGCTTAGATTGTGTCAAGGAGGGGAAAGGGCATTTCAAACTTTCAACATATTAGAAGATATTGAAGTAATGATGATCTTAGATTTGTTGGTGAACGAAACAACCCTTCACCACAGCCCACAGGTGAACTTTCTCCATCTAAATAGTCATTTGTGAAGTTGGGATTTTCCCCTAACATTCAAAAGATTTTTTCTTTCAAAGAATTACATCACTCACATGCAAATCACACATGCCTAAATATTAGATTAAGGAATGAAACTCAGGAGGGTCATTGCCCCATATTCGGCTCTCTCCAATTAATTGGGTGCCTGTAGTCATCCGACGATTGGGAGGACCCGAACATGCATCCCGATACATGGGCACATATCCTCAGTTCCTCCCAGCCCTTGGATCACTAATTGGATGCCCAATTAATGAGAGATGATCTTTTTCCCATTGTCCCCCTTTCCCTACCCTCCAATCCACAATTGTTTAGATTGATCATGTGTCAAGTTTTAGAGCCAAACTAATCAGATACCTCCTACGCATGACATTTTCCTTGAATCTTCAACTATCAATTTATTTTCAATCACATTTCAAAAGTTTCATTTCCTTAAATAGCTACTTCCATCTAGGGTAAAACTTGACATTGAGTAGGAAACCTTGGGAACTACTTGTCCTCAATATTTGGTCGCAAACCAACCTGTATATTTATATTAATTATCAACAATCTTGCCACTTGAACAACCCTAGACGGGTTTGCACGTTCAGGATCTTGTTACTATCTGAATAAATGTATATGAATTGATTTTCTACTATACAGTTACATCTCTACTCATGAATGGAGATAGCAATTTTACCAAAAGAAAATAACCCTGTTTGTTTTGCTGTAAAGTTTCCCCTGTAAATGATATTTCACCCTTTTTTTGCATTCTGCATTAAAACAAACAATGGAAAATCCTATTTCACAGGAAAATTTTGCTTTTCCACTTTTTTATATGTATACAAACAGAGCATTATAACATTCATTAGCCAAAATAAATAAATAAATAAATAAAATGAAAATACTCAAATCAATCAGATTGATGTAAAGTGCTGGCTATAGTTATAGCCTAATAATAATTGCAACATACTATCTTTCGTCAAAGCAAGAGAAAGAAGAAATCAAGGGATTGAATTTCGTTTTTATATCAAGATGGACCTTTGTACAGGTCTGAATAGCCTTATTTTAATCTATATACTGGGCTGAGCAAGAAATGGTTTGAAAGTCATTAGCAGACCAATCCCCTCGATCACATTTAGTATGAAGAAAACCATATGATCACCTGCATCACAATAAGCTTAGAGCACTAGAAAGCAAAGTATGCAGAGGATCTATAATTAAACACTAGTGAACATCAAGTTTAGCATATCTTGGTTGATTTCCCTGGCTCATTGTTTAAATAGCATCTATGATGACACGTTAACTCCTTTGTGCCTAACTAACAATGGACTTATAAGACGGGGCATGCCACACCAATAGCTGTCTTGATAAAGGTATCATTCATATGGGACCCACATATTTAGAATAGAAGAAAAAAATAAGACAAAAACCCACATAAGAGAGAAATTACACTTGGGCAGTGTGGCGATTTTTTTCCTGTGTGTATTTGTTACATATTTAATGTCTTCATCTAGCAGATATAGGGTCTAACTAAGAATGCGACATTTGTCAGTGAAGATAGAAAAGACTTGGCCTTTCTGCACATTGCTTCTGGGCATACACTTCCAGCACCTCAGAAACACGGGTGCACACATATATGATGGAAAACTTTTCTTATGTTCTACCACCCAATGGGAAGCAAGATGTCATGTTTAAGATTTCTATTTTAATATGGCTGCATACCTGGTAGGAAGGAAGCGTCTTGACGGTTTTGAGCCCAAGAAAAACTGAAATATGCAAGTCATGAATTATTAAGAGATAAGCTAACAAAAGATTGAATTGCATGCTCGATTGATAAAACCCAAATTGAGCTGGTACCATAACATAAAGGTTTTCTACCCAAAAAAACAAAACAAAACAAAACAAAAACACAAGTATCAGAACTACATTAGGGTCATTACATACTTTTTATTATTATTCTTATTTTTTTTATAATTGAAGACAAGATAATATTTAGTCAGATATAGTATGAAGTATCAGAGTAATTAAAAAAAAAAAAAGAACACTGACTCTGCTTTTCTCCAAATTTAAACAAAAACTTGAAAGGTATCCAAACCACTCCTCAAAAAACAGTATAAATGGATATATTCATAATTCCAAACTTCAAATTTCAAACACAATTTTTTTTTGAAATATCACATTTGGTTGATCCAAAAGATACCATATCTATCAAACAATCTCAATTGGCCATAGAAATCCAGGTCGACACTCAAATAACGCAGCCTATCCAATTAGTCTAATAACACTTTTGTAATAGCTTTGTCCCTGGGATGATCACATTCTGTATGTTGTATTTCCACTTTTGACATGTTCAATGTCAAGCACCTAGTTCCCTATTATACATCCTTGGATGATTTGGACCAGAAATCCAACGTGAGTTCTCTCCAACCTGGAGGGACTGATGTGAAACAAGTAGCTTAATTGTTTTACCAGGAAATAGAGCAGCAGGGGTGATAGAGAAGAAGGAAGAATATGGCAATATTGGTCAAATTGATAGCAATTTTTCAACTGGTTCGAGTTGTTGACGGTTTAGGAAACTATTCGGAGAAGATTCAAAGTTGGAGAGAGATGCGATTGGCTATCAGTTTCACCAGTCTTAGTTTCAGTTTTAATAATTTTTTTATTAAGTTGCCACGGTGATTAGGTGACCCAAGGCATTAGAGGGGCACCTAGGCAACAAGGCTCCCACCTAGGCATTGCCGAGGTGCCCTAGGCGTGCAATATATGAATATATGTAACATAACAAGACAATTTTATATCATTATGCTTATGTTATAAAGTAAAGGACGAACGTATTAGAGATGATTTGGGAGTTGCCCCCGATCAATGATAAGCTCCGAGAAAGTCTTTTAAGGTGGAATAGTCATGTTCAAAGGAAGCCTAGGGACGCCCCTAGTAAGGAGTGATATTATTCCGATTGAAGGAACTAAAAGAGGTAGGGGCTGGCCTAAAATAACCATAGGAGAAGTTGTGAGGAATGACATGCATAGTTTGGGTCTTGTACCAAGGACAGAGCCTATTAGAGAGTAAGGATACATATAATTGACACCATTTAGCTGAGATCCCATAACTTGCTGGCTGTGCCTTTTTCCTCCTACTTTCGTCTTTCATTTGTCATTTGTCATTTTTCATCTCATTTCCTATCCCTCTTTTCTCATCTCTTCATTCCCCTTTTCTGTTTAGACCTCAGTTTTCTTTACTTTTTGTATGGATCCATGTAGCCGATCCCAACCCCATTAAGTTGGGATAAGGCTAAGTTTGTTGTTGTTGTTTGTTGTTGTATGTTTATATGCAACCAGCCATATCAATGCAATATGATGTAATTATACTAGTAATGACCTGAACAATATAGGCATATTTATCAAAAAAGAAATGACTTAGCCTTGGACCCAAGATAGAGCTTGGCCGCCTAGGCAATGCCTTGAGAACCATGTTTGTAACAGAGCTGAACATTCAGTGCAGAACAGAAAAAAGAAAGAAAGAAAAGAGAAAAGAGAGAAAAAAAGAAGTTATGACCAGAGGAAAAACTCCCCATCAATCAATATTAGCTCCAACATGAGCAGCTGAAAAGCTTTGTTCCTTCACAAATGACAATGAAAACATAAATGAATCAGAAGGAAATTCAATAGGGCACTTACACTGCACCTCCTACAGCTGGACCAACTGCTTTAAAAAGAGACATTGCAGTCAGAGAGATTCCATTTGCAGCACCTCTTTGGTGTTGAGGCTGTTGTTAATGTAATAATTCAAAAAATCATTCAGCACCCACTAATTTTACTGTTCTAAATGTTCCAGAGGAGAATTTCAAGACAAAAAAAAAAAAAAAAAATAAATAAAATAAAATAAAAATCAAGACATACAAAAGTAAAGGGGAAATTACCACTGCATTATTTTGCAGGAGGAACAATCCTGTCGTAATGGACACCTAATTACATTTTAAAAGAATCATTTATAAGAGAAACATTAAATAACAAAAGAAAAGTAAATTGCATATTCCATAATGAATTGAATTTCTCAAAGACATTTATGTTGTCTTTCCAGAATCCAGTAACAATCATGCCATACTTTGTAGAATCCAGTAATAAATGAATTGGGAGGAACCTCCATCAAAGGAATATGGATGAGCCACTTAGAAGACTTTTTTTTTTCTCTTTGTTTCATTTCTTTTTTCCTTTTCCTTCCTCTCCCAGTCCCCCCCCCCCCCCCAAATTTTTACAAAGTAGTAGTGTAGGTAATTTTGTACTTACAGAAAAAACATTCTTCAACACAGACGCACATGTTATCAAAAGAGCAAGGGTGGACCCAGATAGCATGGCTATGAAGGGGTAACTTGACAGCAACGGTATGGACAAAATCTTCAAGGGAAGCACCAACCAAACATTTGTCAACAAATAGCACTTTAAACTTTGAAATAGTTCATTAAGAAATATTAAAACAAAAATCAAAGTTTGGCGTAGAAGACATACCGCGAAAATGCGAGACACGATTATGGGACCAACAACATTTGAAACCCTTGGATATACGAACATTTGAAATATTAAAAGCCCAAAGCCTGATAGTTGCATTAGTAATCAGATAATGCGTGAACCCATACACACAAGCATGTACATAAGATATGGAAGGGCTCCTCTGCAGAAAGGGGTTTACTTTTTTCTGAAATATGTACTAGTTTTAAATTCCTTTTAATCATCCACAACCAACTTTAATCACTTGTATTCCAAAAGTAACCACCAAATACAGAGAGTAGGAGAGAAGATAGAGCATGTGAATCTGCACTCAGATGTCACTGTTTTCAGTTATCTGCTTCTGCAGATATTGCTTGCTGGCAGACCCATGACAAAAATTGTCTGAATACTGGAAAGGGAACAAGAACCTTACTATCACATGTATATTTCTGGAACACAAACGTCTCATATATCAGTTAATATGTACCTTCATGGGCACAAAGCTGTAAATAAAAATTCAATACCCTGAAAACAATAGGACAATGGACCACAAATTCCATCTTTCAGGTTGAATTTTCCTACAATTAGGTAGAGGAGCCTAAGGGTTCAGGCGGTGGGAAAGGATTACAGCTGATTGGAGTCTGAGAAATAGAGGAAATAAGAAAAAAAATATTGCGGACACATATATGTGAAAAACTCAACCTCAATTAGGCCTCATACCAACTAAATGGGTCTGTTACAGGGATCCTGGTCTCTATTCAACTCTACTTAGAGCTCAACTTCTTGTCAACCCTAATCCATGCATGTCTTTTCTGACCACTTAACTCAAAGTCATTTAGGCCTCTCCTTTGCTCTTTTAGCTCTTGTAACCTGAATGTTAAACTCTTCCTCCGTGGTGCATCTAGAGATCTTTGTTGGGCATCACCATGCCACACCTCAAAAGAATTTCTCTCAACATGCCATGTATCAAATCTCCTTATAAACACGGTTTATGATCTTGATCTCTGCCCCAGGTTTCGCTGGGCCAAAATACCGAGATCTGGCAATATCACACTAGTATTTTTTCCCCAGTCATCTCAGTGGTTGGTCTCGGTGGCTATATGGGATTTTTAGACCTTGAAACTTGTCATTTACCCTATTTTAGGCCTTCTAAATACAGTGGAAACCTCATCTTTCAAAAATCAAACTCAAAATGGTACTTTAACTTCGAACCCTATGTAGGTAGTCTTCGGACCTTTCAGCCTATTCCACAATAAAAACAAACAACTATTGACCATGTCTCTATGAAAAATTTGAGAAGTTTTTACCTAAAACTGTTCTTGAGAAGAAAAGGATCTCCAAAGGTTGATGAAGTGATAATCTTCAAATTGTTGAAGTTGTTAATCTACACTGTAGAGGAGAGATTTGGCAAGAAAAACCACCAATAGCAGAGCGAGATAGATGAGAGATGTGAAGTTATGTCGAGTTGATGGTCAAAATTACGTATACACCCACGTGACTTGGTCTCAAGTCGAGTCGAGATTGAGATATTCACCGAGATCTCAACCGAGATATTGTATATTTTGTATATCGCCTTTGCTCTCGTCTCACCAAGCCAAAAAAATGACTTAATAGTGAGATCTTGCCGAGATCTTTGAACCATGCTTCTAAATTCCTAAATTACCTCTAATGTATTCATTCATTTATTTTATTTTTTCTAGTTTTATCACTCATCAATCATCAATCGTAACATCCTTGACTCAGATACACTTCAGTTACCGTGTCCCATAAAATCACAAGGAATTTACAACTGATGATTGATGAGTGATAAACTCCATCCATCCTTGCAAATATCAAAGGTCTCAAGTCCCTAAGCAGCAGATCTGCTGGGGTGTTGAAGTGGCTGATCTGTTAATCTTATAAGCAGTTCTTCAGGGGGAATTCTCACACCTGACTGGAAGATTTGGAGGAATGTAATCAGTGCAATGTTCTCAGTATAGGCATATTATGCTGTTGATCCTGAAATTATACACTTCAGTTACCGTGTCCCATAAAATCATATAAAGACTGTTTATCGTTATCTTAGAGGATAGAAGACCAAAACTTTTGAAGCATGAGTGTCCCTTTCTTTCTTTCCAGAAGAAAATTGAAAGGTATCTAATTTACTTATCAACATACCTGAGACTGCAAGAACTTCACCAACACCCTTAGTAGAATAGCTCAATCCTCCAAACTTTCTTGGACTGACAGCCCATAAGGAGAAAATCTGCAGAAGAAAATTTGTTTCTAAATCATGAGCAACTTAATAGCTAAAGATTTCAATGAAAAGGCTACGTCATTATAAAAGCATAAGTGCATAATATACCTGAAAAACAAATCCTACCACTTTCTTAGGGATGACTTTATAGAGTAGGTGATACTTATCTCTTATTTTACAAGCAAATACATTACAGTATATTTATTATTAAGTTGTAGAAATTCTATAAACGAAAACATGGTGATTTCTGGGCTGACAATGGTACATCCGTACACTTTAACAACAGATAATAAACTGAAGGTTGAAATTAGTTAAGGTGCTTGGTGAGATCACCAAAATCTGTGGAAAATGATGTAAAATGAAGAAATCTTGGGATCACATGCAAAACATAAATATTTTCCTATGAAACTTCAAGAAGTGGTAATTTAAGCATAAATAAGCCTCTAGGAGCAATTAGATGAGAAAAAAGAGCTCCAAAATGGTTTTCTGATTAAACAACCTTTGACAGCCTTCCAAAGTTTATCAACAATATTAAAAATAAGGGATGAATAATTCGGAGTTGGGAGGAATCTGCACGCCACACCTATGGGTGTCCTGAAAAAGGTATCATCCACATGGGACCCGCATATTCAAAGCAGGAGAAAAAAATAATAAAATAATCCATGTGAGACGGAAATTGCACTCTGGCAGTGTGGGGAAGTTTTTTCCTAATTAATATAGTATATAGTATCAATATTATAAAAACAAGATACATGTTATATTCTATTAGCCTGATATAACATGAGTTAGAAATTACTTATAAAAAATCTTCTTGTTAATTTATAACAATATTAAAATGTTGTCTTAATTGATCATATATATGAGGGGAAATAAAGATTCGATCCCCATGTATTGTCCCAGCATTTTTTCATTAACAGCCACCACTGGTGGACTCCCCAAAAGAAAGTGAAATGCAAATACATTTTACTATTAGGTCATGGCAGTCATGCTTGAGATGCTCCAGCATTTTGGAAGCATGTTAGCTAGAAGGTGTGTGGGAAATGCAAAATTCAAAGCATGGGATTTTAGTTTCTCTTGGGTAAAGCATCTTTTGCTTCAGTTGTTTAGGTGTTTCTTTTACTTAAGCTATAAGGTAGAGACATAATATACACAATCCTTTATCAGTCTCCATAATCAGTTCCACTATTATGAGAAATGGAACTGAAGGATTAGTTTCGTTTTCCCTGTTTTCTCATTTTAATCCTTGATTCTATTGGTTTGCAAAAGACTTTGGCATCCCATTCAGTCCAGCCATATTTGTCTAGATATTGAAAACAATGCCACATTACTAAGCCAATAAACACCTTACTGTATTGCTATTGATCATTAAGGTATGAAACTAAATTATCCAATGTAATACGTTTTATACTTACAAAATCGAATCATCCCAAAAGGCCAAAAGTCAAACTATGAATATTACCTCAGTATAGGCCATATCATGAAGTGAGAAAATGCCATATGCAATAAGAGATGACATTAGTGGCCAATTCTTTAAGAGGCTCTTTTTAGAAGGTGGTTCTTGTTTAATTTCTTCAGATTTCTCTTTTGCATCAGACACATTCAATGGACTTTCCATATCATGATCATCAACTGTGCAATGCCCTTCTGTATAATCCTCATTATGTATATGCAATGTCTCCTGTGGAACACCAAATTCATAAAACAACAAATTACAGGAAATATTCTGCTTGAATGTTTAGAGAATAATTTAAAATGCTCCATTCCCAAGTCAGTATGGCAGTAATTCATCTAGAATTAAAAAAAAAAAAAAGAGGTATATAGTCAAAGGAAAGAAAAGATTATTTCATATAACGCATATTCCAAAGGTTCCATAAGCAACATGAAAGAAATAGAAACAATTTTTTTACACCAAAATACCACTACTAAATAAAATAAAAATGGAATAATAGAGCAAAGAGAAATCGCTTGAAGTCTTCGTCCTCAAAATGTAATAATTTGGTAATCCAGAATAGAACTTCTATTACTTTTATCCCCGTATACCAAAGTTTAAAGTCATCAAACTCCTTTGCTTTTTTACCCTTTCATCTAGTCTCTTGAATACAGACTATGTTAATCCTTCCTCTCCTCATAACCCGTTAGATATCTTATGTTCCAAGATGCTAATCTAATCCTACACTTTTGGATTAGCTTCTTTACCTGTCTCTTATGGGGATACCCTAGCTAATCCTTGATCACTTTATCTTCTTGATAATATCACATTTTTTAAGAAAAATTAGCTTTATTAAGACTACAACAAAAAATAGGAGCTAATTTTTTATTTGTATTTTTTTGTGAATAAAGAATTCATAACCAAAGAAGAAGAAAGTAACAACCCCCAAAAAAGGGGAGAAAAGGGAAAAGCAAAATATACTAGAGGAATCTCACCCTCAAGAGGAGGGGAGAAACCGAAAGAAGGAGAGGGGACACCCTAGGAGACAACAATATACTTGTTCCTTGGGGAGTCATTAAAAGGATAAGACATTGAAGATAACTTGGCTTTAACATCAAAGTAGATGGAATCCCAAATCTTCCGAAGAGGTCGAGAGTTGATGGCTCATTTCCTGAGGTTTTGCTCCGTCCAAGTCTGGTTGATAGCGGCATTGAAGGCAAGCTTCCCACAACATCACAAATCGAAGAATTGGAAAAAGTCATATCCACCCAAATCCATTCCCTTTGAAAAGGAAGAATTTTGTGACTTCTTGGTCAACATTTTTCAAGGACCACTTTCCAAATGGAGAGGGGGCAAACAAAAAATAGGTGGTCAACATCTTCCACAACATTCAGCAGAGACGACACAATGGCGAGACCAGATTCTGACGATGGATGAGGAAGGACTGCATTGGGACTTGGGAGGTAGTTGGAGAGAGCGCTAGACCATGAACTGTGGAGAGGGATGTGGAATTTGAACCAAACCAGATGCACCAAAGAAAAAGGAACCTCTGGGCCTGATGAGCTCTTAAGCTACCTTGAACTGAAAACACCAAAAGAGACCAGAGACCAGAGAACAATATTGCCGCTGCCTAGGTGCTTCTGAAAATAGAAGGCAAGACATTCCAAACACTACAAAGCATAGGAGAGGAGGAGGCCGGGGGGGGGGGGGGGGGGGG
>NC_056565.1:41554253-41565681 GCF_013358625.1 Macadamia integrifolia
CCGGGGGGGGGGGAGGGGAGTCACCAAGGCTGAGAATGTTAGAAACTATAGATTGCTTAAAGAGACCAGAGCTATAAATAGATTTTGCATTGACTGAGAGACAAAGAACTCCCAAGGGATGCCAATGATCAAGCCAAAGGAATGTAGATGCACCACCATCAATGTGGGAGTAGATAGCCTCTATAATAGTCGATCAGAGAGAGAATCTTGCGCCATACCCAAGAAGCATCAAACAATGATGGGGCTGACCAAATAGAGTCGGAGAGTAGAAGATATGAGTAGTCCCATTTAACCCAAATACTTTTCTTCTGTGTCACAAGTTTCTAGATCAGCTTGATAATACCGGCAGAGTTGGCATCTTTAATACACCTTTAGCCTAGGCCTCCCTTAATCTTGGGAAGACAAACAATAGCCCAACCAATGGGGCCAGGAAATCTACTGTTATCAAATCCTTTCTAGAGGAAGGCCGACATATGAGCCTCCAACACTTTGATGATAGATTGAGGCAATCCACAGATTCCAAACCAATAGATGTAAGAGGATTCGGGAAAGATCTACTAAGAAACAGATGGCTCGCGAAGGATAGGAGCTTGCCTTTCCACAGTTGGAGATGCTTCCTGATGAGGTCAAGCATTGGACTGTAATGGTGGGCAAATAACCTAGCCGAAATTAAAGGCAAACCCAAGTACTTGACTAGAAGATGGCCAATGGAGAACCTAGTTAAATCCTTAAAGGTGGCTTTGTCAATATTAGAGACCACAACTAGAAACAAAAGAGATTTCTCCCGATTGATGGGAAGGCCTAAAAAATCCTCAAAGAGCTGCATACAAGACATGATTGTCTCCAGGGAAGCTTTTTAATCTCAAATGAAATCATTTTTTTTTTTTTTTTTGCATGGAAAGAAAATATTGCTTCACTTTGTCCAGCACATGGTTCAAAATATCGGTTGAAATGACTAAAATTTCACGAAATATGTCGGTTTAGAGAAGCCTCAACATAAAACATGTGTCAACTCTACATGCATACTAGATGTCGAAATTTTGGTCTCGTTTCGGCAAAATGATGTAAAGCAATGTTAGAAATTCAACATTTTGACTCATTTCGTGAGTTCCGATAGAAAGAGGAAAACTTCATATTTCATTATTTTTTTTCCTTGGTGGAATAAGGTGTTGGGAATACAACACATCTGCTCCACCATCTAGTTACAATGGCTCCCTACATGGATCTTCATGTTATTGTGATCTATTCCCTATGTTAGGAATGTTGTGGATAACTTTGAGCATTTTTTTCTGGCATTTTATGGAATGGCCGTGTTATGGTTGGAGGAATGGTTGTGTTGACATCAACAATCTAAACATCATCCCAGAAGCGAATCAGCTTACCATTGCCCAACCAAAGTGACGCCCAAGTTCTGCCTGAAAGTCTCTCTGTACCAAATAAGACCTTTCTAGATAAAGGATATTTAAGAGGTGGGTTAGTCAATCCATTTTTGCCATTGGAGAGGTACTTAGCAGCCAAATATGAGCACCGTGGCTTTTTCTTTTCCTTTGGAAATCTCCATAGCCACTTCATAAGAAGGGCTGGCTTGGTTGAAGTCCACCTCCTTCGTTAAGGTGATTGAATAAATCAAGACCATAAAAAAAGAAAATCTTTATTGTATGGGATGTTAGTAAGGATGAACATGTTTTGCTACTTCCCGGAACTCAATGTAGTACCAAGATGGGAAAAGGGCTTCAATATGTAACCTGTGGTCATGTACCATGTAACTTGTGCTTAAGAAAGTGTCTAAATCATTTGTAATAGGCACCATGTCGGTATGTCACATTAACTTGGTACTTGAGAAAGTGTTTATGTAATATGTAACGTGTACCATGTTGGTATTTCACATGTACCATGCAATGTCATTGATAATTATGAAATACTTTCCAATATTATGATTTTTCATTCCTAATGTAAATTTTCAGTTGTTTTAATAGAATTTTGTGTGTTCTAGTATTAAATTATGTGTAGACTAGGCTATACTAGAGAAAGCATACAACATACGATGTACACTAGCAACCTAGGGTTTGAATCCAAACAACCATTTTAAGTGTGTGTGTTTCTTCACAATCTAAAGGTTCAAATATGTATAGAGATGCTTAAATAGGGTTTCCTTGAAGTTTTAGGAAAAATATGGCCACTTGACCACCGAGATGGCCAACCAAAACATACCATTTGACTGCAATCTGAAATATTTTGGTTTTGACCTGGAGCCATGGTTCAAGAAATTGCCAATTTCGGTCAGATTCAGTTTCGACCTCAACCAACACGAGACATCAAGTGACTCACTAGTCACTAGGAATTAGGACTTCGACCAAAACTTGGAAATTTCGGGTAGGGTCTGTAGTGCCATTTCATTTCGCAAAAAGGTTACGACCACATGATATAAATACATAAAATGAAGTTTCAACATGTTCTGTGTAAAACCTACTATCAAGGCTAAAAACCTCAATTTTAAGTGGATTTTGGCCATCCCATTTCCAATTCTTGGTGGAAACAAGTTGTTAGAAGCTTGTACAAGAATCAACAACTATGATCTGGTGGATTTGAGGGAGATTGGTTGAAGATTCACATTTTGAGGTAATACACTTTTTCCCTAAAGTAATTTTTTACAAAAAATAGGGTAAATATGCAGTGGTTAGGCCCGACCCAGAGATTGCAAATCAGATGGAAGCAAATGTCAGCGAGTTCATGTCTTCTCAAGAGGGTCAAGTCCATACACAGACAACCCGACCTTTTAACTCCCAACTGGCTGGGATGATGACGATATTAACTGGTTGCATTCCAGTCAATGCACTCACACATTGTCGCCCTTTGTTAGTGGAGATGATGATCATGCAATTGGGTTAGCTGGTAGGACCGAAACAACCCACTTTGGAGACTCAAGCCGAGACACAACCGGCCCAACCTAAAATTTTAGTCCAAAGGGGCTTGGTAGAGATTGATTGATTATGTAATCTTCTATTTATTTTATTGGATATTTTTTTGTAGGAGATAGATTCGTAGGAAGTGGGCAAGCCTGTAGTGCAATGGTTAAGTTGTTGGTCATAGGTTCAAACCTTGGAAACAACCTCTTCTATGAAGCAGGGGGTAATGCTGCATACATTTGCCCCTCCCAGACCCTGCAGTAGCAAGAGCCTCGTGCACCGGGTTGCTCTTTATAGATATGCAGGAAACTAGTAGTTTCCAATTTTAAGTTTCCTTGTTTGTTTAGTTTCCATTTTCTGTTGGGTTTCTATTAATATGTTAGGATTTTTCTTCATATTTACATGCACTACAATGGAAATCACACATTTGAAGATTGGAATGGAATGGAATGGAATTGGTTGAGTTGTGCCTACAATGAGGGTCGAAAGTGTTCGGCTGCCCCTTCTCTTCCCTCTATTGTTTTCTCATCACTTCCTTATCTCATGTCTTCCTTTCTTCTTTTGCTGTTGCTGTTACTGTTCTGTCCCTCTTCGTTTTCTTGCTTCTCATTCTTCTTTCCCTTTTCAATTTCTCTTGTCCTTAACAGTACTGTTAGGTTGGAAGACATTCCAGAACTCAGTTTAAACCTTCATTGTTTGGACTGAGAGTTGGAGGCTTACTTGCTTACCCCAAAGCAATCTAACCCCTAGCCCCCTTGGCCCCAACAACTTCTTCCTCTGAGAGATTCAGATCTGGAATCTTATCTCTCACTTATATCAAAATTTCCACCTACATACAGTGGCTATTTTGTTCCTTTTCTTGTTAGCTTGAATTTCATTAAATTACAGAACTGCCATCCACTTGTTATTTGAGTTGTGAAGTATCCGGGGGGGGGGGCATAGTGAACCCAAATAGGGTCTTCAAAGCAATGACTTAGCTAAGATTCAAGGAAAACTGTACCACTGGAGTTAAGATGCATACCGGAAGCCAAGAACTAACAATAGTTGCACCCATTGCAAAGATTGATATGATAAGGCAAGGTAATAAATACGGAAACCTACATTGAAATAGCATTCCTATTGAAACATCAGAAATAGATTAAACCATAACAGAAAACTTGGAAATTAGGAAGTAAAATGGAAAACAATAATATAAAAGGAAAAGTAGGCACATCATAGCCTACCTTCCAAATAGAGATTCTTTAGAAAAAATATTCGGATATTTTTCTGCCGGCTGTAAAACAAAATTTTCCAAATAACAATTAAGAAGCTTCTCCAACACACAGAGTGTCATACACATACACACATACACACACAGAGGGTATGAAGAAAAAACACAGGTATATATATATATATATATGGGAATTAAAAGAAAATATTTTAAATAAAATTGAATTGCATATCTTATTTATCTTACGAAACCTTGCTATGTCTGTTTACTGAAGCATGATGCAAATGATAAATTAGCAAAGATGACTGTCCATGCCTGCTTAATTGAAATGAGATTACACCTAACTTACAAGAGACCACTGCTTCATAGAGGTTGAGTACTATGTGAACCTTCTCAAGCATTTTAAGAAAGCAGATCCTTTCTGGTCAAGCTGATTTTCTTTTCTGGAAGACTACTCAAAGGGCAACATATTAGATACAGGTCCAGTGACGTTTATATTGGACAGCACCATGCTTGTCTATTGATTAGGTCCAACATCGTATCCACCATGATTGACAGGGAAATGGGTCATGACTGATGGGTAATATGAAATCTTGGACCATAGGTCAGGAGTGTTGAGGGAGGTTGTGCCCGTGAGGGGAGCCAGTCGGTGGTTCATGGCAATGGTGGTTTTACTCCTTGTGCCCAAAGGAAATAATTAGCACAGTAAATAAATAAGTCATGGATATTTAAACGTCTTTGAATTACAGGAATTTGAATCTCTGAAAGCAGTAGTCCTTCTTTATTCCATACAATTGGTAATAGATGCACAGGATAAGGGACATATATCCTCCAGCAGTTATAGTGACCGCAGGAACTCATCCTCAAAAACAACAGATGCACATAACAGAACTCACACAACAGAACAACCAGTCACAGGGATAAAGCAAGTAACAATCTAACCTATTTTAATAAGAAGAGCAACTTCCAGGCACAATACCAGCAGATAACTTCCATATTAGAGAGAGAGATTAGAAACAAAACTAATATGTACGCTAATTACAAATATGATACCATGTCACAAGGACAAATTGCAAGCCGGGAACATGATCTAGTTATGGGTGCTCAAACATGGAGGGAAGCTTTGCTTGTTGTCAACAAGGTCTGAAAAGCAGGACAGGTTTTGCCAAAGTAGAATAAAAAAGCAACAGCCCTTTTGAGTGTTGGGGGGGGGGGGGGGAAGGAGTCATACACCTGTATCTAATATTATTTCACCAAGTTTGTCAATAAGCACAAAACCTAAGCATAGTTACATTATAAGTTATCACAGTTATTTAACAACTCTGACAAGGGACAGATGAACAGTCATCAAGATATTCTGAAAGCCAACTAAAACAATGGAATGACCCAGATAACCAAGGTCAATTTAAAGCTGAACAAAGACAACCTCCCCTAAGAGATGCAGTTAGATCACCATGATAATCAGATCTAAGCAGTATGCTAAGTCGAAGTCGTTCATCAATCAGTTAATTCAATCTACCAAAATTTATAGAATTCCAAGTCTGCTGGTGACAAAGAAAGACTCATTAGAAATCATCATTTTCCTCAGCCTCCACTACGATAGCTCCCTACATGATTATTCACTTTTCAAAAGAAATGATTAGATAGAGAACTTTCAAATTTTTGGTGCCAATATTTTGCAAGTTATTGCACTACCAGAAGAGCAAGAACAGCTACTAGTACCTGTGCCAGTAAGCCTCCAAGAGCTGGACCTATAATCAACCCTATGCCCCATGATGTGCTAACCTAAAATTGAAAGTTGAATTTAGAACATTCTACTCAAATGATGCAGTTCAATTTTAAGAATACAAAGTAAATCTGTGGAAAGAAATTTTCTTACAGTTGACAGCCCTAGAGTTTGATACTCTTTACGGCATATTTCAGAAGCATATGCCTGGAAAACAAACAAAAAGAAAATTTTAAATCAGCTATGGAAGAAAAGTTTAAATCATCAAGGGAAAGCAACAATTATTCACACCCACAAACAAATAACTATGTTAGTTTCAACAGATCATACCCTTATTGGTCCAAGAAAACCATTCATGCTTCCAAGAAGAAACCTTGTGACAACTGCCATCCAAAAGCATGTACTGAGGCCAAAGAGGATGTTGAAAATAACCCTGACACAGTATATTAACCGCAAACAGATACATCAGTACCCTCAATGAACTATCAAGCATCAGTGCTACATGGTGCAGTTTGAGAATAATAGAAACATGAAAGTACAACTGGCACTGACATTGTAATAGTCCCTATCATTATTGCACGTTTTCGACCATATCGATCAGCTACAACTCCCCAAAAGACAGAAGTCAAAGCTCTTCCAAACATAAATGCAGATCCTTAAGGAAATAAAAGGTGCCATCAGTGTTACTTTATACAGTACAAGACAGAAACTGTGAACAAAAATATGAAAAAATACATGTGAATCAAACTCACCCACATAACCTGCATAGTAGCCAATATCTTCCTCTCTTTCCGCAACATGTAAATCTCTTATCTAAAGAATCAGTGATGAAGTGGCTTAATTGAAATAGCACAGAATTTACACAACTAAGAACAAAAAAGTGGAGAAGAAAATTGTTGTAATATGACTACAAGTGTTAATTAGTCATTAAGGGTATTCTTGTACTTGTATCTATTTTAGAACATTCCCTTGTTCATTATAAATAAAGAGGGGCTGCGGCCCTATTGACACAAGCCTTATTCCATTAATTCATCATGGTATCAGAGCTTATCACACTTTGTTTATCAAGAAGTCAGTGAGCATATTACGGTTCTGATCGTATATGTAGATGACATTGTAGTCACCGGAAGTGATATTGCTGAGATAGCTCGACCAAAGGCATTTTTAGGCACAAAATTTGAAATTAAAGACTTCGGAAAACTGCGGTATTTTTTTGGCATTGAATTTTATCGTTCAGACCAAGGTATCTTCCTCTCACAATGGAAGTATACGCTTGACCTCTTATCCGACACATGGATGTTGAGCTGCAAACCAGTTGATACTCCACTTGAGGCCAATTCTCATCTCAAGAGTAAGGATGGTGAGCCTGTCGACAAAGGAAGCTATTAGAGATTAGTCGGGAGATTGATCTATCTTTCTCACACTCGGCCAGACAACGTACTAGTCAGTACATGCATGATCCCCACTCTATGCACTTGGAAGCAGTGTATCGAGTTTTGAGGTATTTTAAGTTTGCTCCTGGCAAAGGTGTTCTCTTTTCTCCACATGATCATTTGTGTATTAAAGCCATTACCGACGCGGATTGGCTGGTTCTCCTGATGCTAGGAGGTCTACTTCCGAGTATTGTACTCTTGTTGGTGGCAATCTTGTCATTTGGCGAAGCAAGAAACATGCAATGGTTGATCGATCCAGTGCATAGGCTGAATTTCAAGCTATGACGCATGGCATTTGTGAACTCCTTTGGCTCCACAATCTTCTTTAGGATCTTGGTGTTCCGGTTTGACTTCCGATGCAACTATATTGTGACAGTAAAGCAGCCATCAACATCGCTCACAATCTATCTATTCTAGCATGATCGGACGAAGCATGTGAAGATAAATCATCACTTTATCAAAAGTAAGAATTATTTGTGTTCCGTTTGTTAAATCTGAGGAGCAGTTAGCAAATGTTTTTATTAAGGGTCTTAGTTGTAAAATTTTTCATCTAATTGTTTGCAAGTTGGGCATGTGTGATATCTACGCACCAACTTGAGGGGGAGTGTTGTAATATGGGTACAAGGGTTAATTAGTCATCAAGGGTATTCTTGTTGGATCAGCAATGGAATAGATTACCATGTATCATGTTTCAGAGACTAATTCAATCATATATCCCATTGTATTGGCATTTTCTCTCATATTTTCTACCACCATTTGCTTTCAACCATTTTTCAATAGTTTTACTTGATGGATTTTCAAAGCTACATTTTACCCAATGGTCAACTCTGTTTGGATTGAAACTAGCCCCATGTGCAGGGGAACTCCCTACCTGTAAATAAAATCTGGGCCGCATCCAACCTGCCATGTGACATAATATGTTACAACAGGAAGCCCTTCCTACATGGGTCATGCAGGAAACCGAAGGCCCAAATAATTTCCAATATTTTAGGCCCAAACGATCCTTTCTTTTGAACTTTGAAGGAAAATTTTTCTGTAAACATTTTCCATTGAATCAACATAAGCCTAAAGAAAAGCTCCTGCCCCTTGGTTCACCCTAAATAGGTACTTAGTTTTTTCAATTTATTGCCCCTTTGATTGTGTCAATTTCGTCACTTGGAAGAGCAAGAAACAACAAGTAGTTTTCCAATTGTAGAAGCAAAATACAGGGCTATGGCTACTTTACATTGTGAACTAATAGTCTAATATGATTGAGAATATCGTGGGACTTGGTATTCTAGTCGACAAGCCTATGAAAATATTCTGCAGCAATCAAGCAGCAATAGATATTGCTAGCAATCCGGTTTCCCATGAAAATAGCAAGTACATTGAATAGATGGTTATTTTATCAAGTAATATGTTGTGGGTAACAAGATATCGAGTTTCTGAATTCTAGCAACCAGGTGGAGGATGCTTTTGCCAAGGCACTATCCTGATCTCATTTTTTCATAATGTCTTCCAAGATGGCATAGATAACATATAAGCTCCCACTTGAGGAGGAAAAGCCAAAGTATATTATAAGCACAACTACTTGTATTTATATTCAAATGGTTTATTCATATTCTAATCATCTTGTTATGTTTTAGTAATATTAGTGAGGTGTACTAGATCATGTTATGAGACGAACTGGATCATATCACTGTTATACTTTTCATTCTCTTATAATTATTATAATAACAGTATATCGCATGGGGGCTGCTACCCCTCTATGTGAGATCTCATCTCCCTTTCTCTCTATTCTCTGTTCTTTCTTCTGTTCTTCAGTTCTTCAGTTCTGCCCTAACCTATTCAAGTTTATTACATGATATCAGAGCATTAATCAAGGCCAGATCTTTCCTCCTCTTATAGTAAAAATAAAATAATAAAACGTGGAGGATTGACCATTATGAGTCCATTATTCTTCCATCCTTCCCTCTCCTCTCTCCTTTCCTTCCCTTCTTTCCATATTCTTTATAATTTTACTGCTGACAATTTTATCATGGGTAATACCCAATCATGTAGTTTGAGTCTCTTACAGCGGTTTTCCCCCTTTTTTTCCATTTCCTTTGTCTTCCTGATTGCCATTCCTCTAGCTCGGATGGCAGGTGTTTACTTTATTTTCTTTCTTTTACCAACTATTAGTGTACATCAAAAGAAACTGTTGGAATAAAACATTTTTATGAACTAGAAAAAGTATTAAGTCAAGCTTCTATAGTATACATACCATGAAGTATAGGAATGGGAAGATAGATGATATCGGCAAAGCTGAAAAATGTAAACCAATAAACATAGAGGTAAGAGTGCAATTAAATAGGGAAAATTATATTGATGCAGATCAAAGCTTGCAGAAGAAGACAAAAACAAGAGTCAGAAATTACTGTTCATGAAACACTGTTCACGTGAACAATACTCAGAAATTACTGCTTACGAAACACTGTTCACGTGAACAGTAAAATGGTACCATATTTCATACTTCATATTTCAGTTTCCTATTTAGTTTACTTAGTTTCTATTTACTTCGTGAGCAATATAGTCAAGTTAGTTTCCTATTTTGTTTGTCAAAGGAGTTTCTATTTTGTAACTTAGATTAGTTTCCTTTTGTGTTTAATTGTTAGTTTCTAATTTATTCTTACTTGGTTAACAAGTTAGACACAAATTAGAAAGTCCTATTTCAGGCCATTAGTTTCCTTTTTAATTGTGTCTTTATGTCCAAGCAATGTAAGGCTATTTAAAACCCATCAATTATAATGAGAAGGGAGATTTTTTAGTTAAACAAAAAAATATGGCTTGTGCCATTGTGTTGTGGGATGCGGTTGGGTGAGATGCCCTAGGTGAGATACCTAAACTTGAGGGGTGAGATGCCCAAAACCTAACCTTCTTCTTCCCCCTTCTCAACCCTCCATCGAATTCTCTTTTTGTTTTCTTATTTTCCTTTTATTTGTTTGCTGTGAGAGAGTGTTTGAGAGCTAGAACCAAAGCCTATTGGAGGACATCTTCTCTATTCAGCCAGAATTTCAGATCCTGCCTGGGATTAGGATCACTTGTGATTCTACTTCTACATTATATATGGTTGAGAAAAATATCAGAATAGTGATCAAGAAATGAACAGCTCAATACCTATTCATTACTGAAAATTTAATTATCATATATTAGTGAACAGTTAATCCAGAAATGACGCGGACAAGGAACTCTTCCATGAAAGTTGGGCATATTCAACTATGACAGATTCAGTTCCCACTCGGTCATAAGAAAAGTTCAAAATTTCGGTTGACATGAACTATATTTTGCAAAAAAAAATTGGTTTTGACAAAGGTCAAAACAAAACCAAGTGCGATTTTTTTTTTTGGGGGTTTTGGGGGCATTTCCTAACAAGGGCCCATTGGTCAACTAGGATGGCAACCCAAAGGCATCCGGGGTGGCGTCCCAACTCAAGGAAGGGCGGCCGGGGAAGGGGGAGGGGAGGGGAGGGGAGGGGGGGAAATACCGGATGTTTGACATCTGACCTGGGGGGGGTGAACAAGTGACCTCTCCCTAGGACTTAGGCCAATGCTCTATTGCTTTGACAGCCACCACCACGCCAATGGAAAAAGCAATAAGCAAATAGAGAATCAGGAAGAAAAACAATAAACATATAGAATTATGAATCTAATGTGCAGAATACAAGAGGAGGGTGGAAGCAAGAGAATCAGGAAGAAAAACAACAAGAATAAGAAAAATATGATGAACATCACTAGAGAGAAATCACCTGGTTGTAGAACGACTAGAACTAGAAGAAGAACTTGAGAAGAAAGTAGTCAACCAGAAGAAAAGCCTTCACCCACGTTGTATAGATAAAAAAAACTCAACCACTCTTGAAAAAAATCACTATTGCTCATTTCTTCTCTAACTAATTGGGGGTGTATATATATATATATATTTCCTAAACTGACTCATAACCCTTTCAAGAAAAGAACAAAACTTTCATATAAACCAAATACATTTTAAAGGTACTCCACTCCTTTATTTTCACAGGCTTCAACAAATTTGGATACAGCAAAAGATGATCCTTAACCTATCACATGGTTGCATCAACAATAAAGCTTCTTTGCCCAAACAGTGGTCTTACAGAAATAACCCTTCTTCTCCCTCTCCCCCC